>NC_057800.1:731481309-731510815 GCF_018294505.1 Triticum aestivum | reverse complement strand
TCTGCTGAGAAGGGCTAAGGTCCGAGCTACAAGGTAAATTTTCAATTAATTTTCTCAGATATAAAGCAAGGATTTCTCTCGTTTCTTAAAAAGAAAACTCCTCTCTACTTACGGCTCGATGGAGGGCTGATCCCCTTGAGGGCATAATTCGGCCGAAGTATCCCCCAGCACAGGACCCTCTGGCGAAGATTTCTTCCTCCGCTTTGAGGCCATGGTCTCCGGGTCTTCAGAGGCGGTCCTCTTCTTCCCCTGAGGAGAGGAATTTTCGATTCCTCCCTTCCGGACAACCTCCTTCGAGGAGGCTGTAGCTTCCTTGTCCCCTCCCTCGCTTTCCTTTGAAGGCACAACCTCCAACATCCTGACTAGCACAGGACCCGATGTGGTCTCGGGGAGGGGGGCCGGACACCTGATTAGCTTTGCTTTAGCTATCCACTCCTGTTTAAAGGACAGCTCTTTTAGGGGCAATTTTATGATAAATATACGGATAGCGAGTCCGGGCACAAGGCTACTTACTTGAGTATCCGGACGATTGCAGCTCAGACCTGTGTCCTCCGTAGAATCCGGACACACTACTTGTGGTCCGAAGAACAATTTGTACATCTCCACGGGCGTCATGCCAAGAAAATGTTGGAGAACTCGTGGTCCCTCTGGGTTGAACTCCCACAGGCGGAGGGGGGGACGTTTGCAGGGTAGAACTCGGCGAATTAACATAACCTGCATCATCATGACCAGACTGATGTCTCTTTCTAGGAGATCTCGGATGCGGCCCTGCAACAGGGGCACCTCCTTTGCCGATCCCCAGTCCAGCCCCTTATTGACCCATGACGCCAGTCGTGGCGGGGGACCCGAGCAGAAAGCAGGCAGCGCCACCCACTTGGTGCTCCTGGGAGCTGTGATATAAAACCACTCTCGTTGCCATAAGCTGGACTCCTCTTGAAAAGAGCCCTCGGGCCATGGAGCACCAGCATTCTTGCTTATAAAAGCAACTTCGCACTCTGCATGCCGTCCCTCGATCATCTTCGGCTCTACTTTGAAGGTCTTGAGCCATAGTCCGAAGTGAGGGGTAATACGGAGGAAGGCTTCACACACGACGATGAATGAGGAAATATGGAGGATGGACTCCGGAGCTAAGTCGTGAAATTCCAGCCCATAATAAAACATGAGCCCCCTCACGAAGGGATCCGTCGGGAAGCCTAGCCCCCGAAGGAAGTGAGACATGAACACCACACTCTCACCAGGCTTGGGAGTGAGAATGACCTGCCCTTGAGCAGGCAGCCTATGCGAGATTTTGCCGGTCAAGAACCTGGCCTCTCTCAACTTCAGCACGTCCTCCTCCGTGACGGAGGAGGGCATCCATCGGCCTCGAAGGTCGGAACCGGACATTGTCGAAGGTCCGAAGCGCCTGAAATCTAGAGCCTTGGGTGTTGGAACTCGAGGCGAAGGGCGAACTCGTTTGAGATTGAAAGAAAGGAGTAAGGCCTTGGTCTCTTTATAAGAGGTTGAATACCAAGGGCCCTCCCCGTGACCGTTTGGGACTCGCCTTTGATCGAGAAAACATACCAACGGGTACGGTTGGGTTACCCATGCCCGTATTGATGAGAATCCCGGAATAAGGGGACACGATCTCTGCTTTGACAAGACGTGCCAAGGAAACCGCCTCGCTAACGCGCTGAGGTGGAACAGTAAAACGATTCGAATAAAGACTTGGCCGTGGTGTGATGTCACGCTACGGAATACGTCAGCAGATTAGATTTGTGTAAATATTACTCTCTCTATGGCAATATGTGGAAACTTATTTTGCAGAGCCGGACACTACCTTTGTGTTCGAAATCTTCTATGAAGTACTTGGAGGAGGAACCCGCCTTGCAATGTCGAAGACAATCTGCGCGCCGGACTCGTCGTCATTGATGGCTGGTTCAGGGGCTACTGAGGGAGTCCTGGATTAGGGGGTGTCCGGATAGCCGGACTATACCTTCGGGCGGACTCCTGGACTATGAAGATACAAGATTGAAGACTTCGTCCCATGTCCGGAAGGGACTTTCCTTGGCGTGGAAGGCAAGCTTGGCGATACGAATATGTAGATCTCCTACCATTGTAACCGACTCTGTGTAACCCTAGCCCTCTCCGGTGTCTATATAAACTGGAAGCTTTTAGTCCATAGGACGAACAACAATCATACCATAGGCTAGCTTCTAGGGTTTAGCCTCCTTGATCTCGTGGTAGATCTACTCTTGTACTACCCATATCATCAATATTAATCAAGCAGGACGTAGGATTTTACCTCCATCAAGAGGGCCCAAACCTGGGTAAAACATCGTGTCCCCAGCCTCCTGTTACCATCCGCCTAGACGCACAGTTCGGGACCCCCTACCCGAGATCCGCCGGTTTTGACACCGACAACTACCTTCAAAGGTTTTTGATATCCCCATGCAACGTCCACGTGAAAAGATGGAACATCATGTGCGTTGAACGTTCTTGGGCCGGGATGACCCCCTAGAAATGTAGGTTGTCGAAACACAAAATATTAACCAAGATGCTCGATAAGCACACTGAAGCCATAAGAGATCAGACCAACAAAAGCACCAGGCGCTAACACAAACTCATCATATCCGCATGAACGCGTCTGTGAGAACAAAAACCCAAATTTCGCAAGATTGGACTTATGAAGTCATGATAACTCTGGCTTTGTGGCACTACCCCGTTAGGATTCATCACAGGAAGAGAAGAACAAGAGTAACTTTATTCTAACCGGCGTTGCACCCTTTGCAAGAACATCTATAGCATGATTATGTGATGTTTGTTTAATGTGCAGTGATGAATCCTACCTCCCTCCTTTCCATGAGGAGAAGGGGGCGCCTCCGCTATTGGGCCCTTGTGGACCAATTCTGCTTCCACCACTTGGCCTTTTAAAATCCGCTGATATTTAATTAATATAAAATACTCATAACTATATTAGAGTCTTTTATTATTAATTTAACATCTTCGAAGACATTTTCCATCTATATATATATATTATCAGTAATACCTGGTATTCCACGATAAACTCTGAAACCCTTCCGGAAACCCCGAAGCGCTTCCGGTTCCTCTCGAAACTATCTCGAATATTAATGAAACAATTTCATAAATATTTTCTCATTACTCTTATCCTACTAACACTCAGCAGACCGTGATTACATTAAGCTTGTGACCATGTAGGTTCGGTAAAACATAGACATGAACAAAACCCCTTTCGTTCAATGACTGATAGCGGAACCGTGGACATCTATATCGATCCCTATGAGTACACGATGACATTCGAGCGAACCTTTGGTTATGATGTGCTATTCCCTTTGCTTTGCGATACTTTACAAAACCCGATGTGATGTATATCGGTATCCTCTTGAGTCATACACATGCTCACTATACCGGTCTCCTCGCTACCGGTTTTGTTCCGACGATATTATCTCAAAGTACAACAAACAAGTTTGGGTCGATTCAATATGATCGTTCTAACGTCATACTCTTAATCTTGTTTTAGAACTATCGTTACACTTAACGATATCCTAAGATCTGAACAATGTGATCATCAACAACACTTCAGCAAGTCTAAGAGACGAGACTAGGAATCTTATTTTACCATCTATCATTCCACATATGCATATGAGTTTCTCACTGAATCTCATATTCCATGATCATAGCAGTTATAACATAGAATGTAAACTCTTAGTTATGAATATAGAAATATAATAATACAATATTATTGTCTCTAAGGCATATTTCCAACACATAATAAGTGACACTCAATATGCCGTGAACCCCAGGTGTAATAAGATCCTCTCTAGATAAATCCATTTGGCCCTATCATACGCCTTGTGCATGTCAAGCTTCACCACACAAGTTCCATGTTTACCTTTATTCTTCTTTTTAATAGCATGATTAGATTCAAAAGACATCAGCAAATTATCTGAGATAAGACCTCCCGGGAAAAAACACATTGGTGCTAAATAATCTCCAACAAAAGAAATTTCAGACTATTAACAAGCAGTTTTCAAATCACCTTATACATCACGTTGCATAAGCTTATGGGCCAAAAAACTGAGTTATGACCTCATGATTGTCGATCTTAGGGACAAGAAAAATAGTGGTATTATTCTAGCCATTCGAATGTTGGGGAACGCGGTAATTTCAAAAAAAATTCCTACGCACACGCAAGATCATGGTGATGCATAGCAACGAGAGGGGAGAGTGTTGTCTACGTACCCACGCAGACCGACTGCGGAAGCATTGATGCAACATAGAGGAAGTAGTCGTACGTCTTCACACATAACCATCTTTGATTAACGAGCTAGTCAAGTAGAGGCATACTAGTGACACTTTGTTTGTCTATGTATTCACACATGTATTATGTTTCCGGTTAATACAATTCTAGCATGAATAATAAACATTTATCTTGATATATGGAAATAAATAATAACTTTATTATTGCCTCTAGGGCATATTTCCTTCAGTCTCCCACTTGCACTAGAGTCAATAATCTAGATTACACCGTAATGATTCTAACACCCATGGAGCCTTGGTGCTGATCATGTTTTGCTCGTGGAAGAGGCTTAGTCAACGGGTCTGCAACATTCAGATTCGTATGTATCTTGCAAATCTCTATGTCTCCCACCTGGAGTAGATCCCGGATGGAATTGAAGCGTCTCTTGATGTGCTTGGTTCTCTTGTGAAATTTGGATTCCTTTGCCAAGGCAATTGCACCAGTATTGTCACAAAAGATTTTTATTGGACCCGATGCACTAGGTATGACACCTAGATCGGATATGAACTCCTTCATCCAGACTCCTTCGTTCGCTGCTTCCGAAGCAGCTATGTACTCCGCTTCACATGTAGATCCCGCTACGACACTTTGTTTAGAACTGCACCAACTGACAGCTCCACCGTTTAATGTAAACACGTATCCGGTTTGCGATTTAGAATCGTCCGGATCAGTGTCAAAGCTTGCATCAATGTAACCTCTTACGGTGAGCTCTTTGTCACCTCCATATATGAGAAACATATCCTTAGTCCTTTTCAGGTATTTCAGGATGTTCTTGACCGCTGTCCAGTGATCCATTCCTGGATTACTTTGGTACCTCCCTGCTAAACTTATAGCAAGGCACACATCAGGTCTGGTACACAGCATTGCATACATGATAGAGCCTATGGCTGAAGCATAGGGAACATCTTTCATTTTCTCTCTATCTTCTGCAGTGGTCGGGCTTTGAGTCTTACTCAATTTCACACCTTGTAACACAGGCAAGAACCCTTTCTTTGCTTGATCCATTTTGAACTTTTTCAAAACTTTGTCAAGGTATGTGCTTTGTGAAAGTCCAATTAGGCGTCTTGATCTATCTCTATAGATCTTAATGCCTAATATATAAGCAGCTTCACCGAGGTCTTTCATTGAAAAACTCTTATTCAAGTATCCCTTTATGCTATCCAGAAATTCTATATCATTTCCAATCAGTAATATGTCATCTACATATAATATCAGAAATGCTACAGAGCTCCCACTCACTTTCTTGTAAATACAGGCTTCTCCAAAAGTTTGTATAAAACCAAATGCTTTGATCACACTATCAAAACGTTTATTCCAACTCCGAGAGGCTTGCACCAGTCCATAAATGGATCGTTGGAGCTTGCATACTTTGTTAGCTCCCTTTGGATCGACAAAACCTTCTGGTTGCATCATATACAACTCTTCTTTCAGAAATCCATTCAGGAATGCAGTTTTGACATCCACCTGCCAAATTTCATAATCATAAAATGCGGCAATTGCTAACATGATTTGGACAGACTTAAGCATCGCTACGGGTGAGAAGGTCTCATCGTAGTCAATCCCTTGAACTTGTCGAAAACCTTTTGCGACAAGGCGAGCTTTATAGATAGTAATATTACCGTCAGCTTCAGTCTTCTTCTTGAAGATCCATTTATTCTCAATTGCTTGCCGATCATCGGGCAAGTCAACCAAAGTCCATACTTTGTTCTCATACATGGATCCCATCTCAGATTTCATGGCTTCAAGCCATTTTGCGGAATCTGGGCTCACCATCGCTTCTTCATAGTTCGTAGGTTCATCATGATCTAGTAGCGTGACTTCCAGAATAGGATTACCGTACCACTCTGGTGCGGATCTTACTCTGGTTGATCTACGAGGTTCAGTACTATCTTGATCTAAAGTTTCATGATCATCATCATTAGCTTCCTCACTAACTGGTGTAGGTGTCACTGAAACAGTTTTCTGTGATGTACTACTTTCTAGTAAGGGAGCAGGTACAGTTACCTCGTCAAGTTCTACTTTCCTCCCACTCACTTCTTTCGAGAGAAACTCCTTCTCTAGAAAGGATCCATTCTTAGCAACGAATGTCTTGCCTTCGGATCTGTGATAGAAGGTGCACCCAACAGTCTCCTTTGGGTATCCTATGAAGACACATTTCTCCGATTTGGGTTCGAGCTTATCAGGTTGAAGCTTTTTCACATAAGCATCGCAGCCCCAAACTTTAAGAAATGACAACTTTGGTTTCTTGCCAAACCCTAGTTCATAAGGCATCGTCTCAACGGATTTTGATGGTGCCCTATTTAACGTGAATGCGGCCGTCTCTAGAGCATAACCCCAAAATGGTAGTGGTAAATCTGTAAGAGACATCATAGATCGCACCATATCTAATAAAGTATGATTACGACGTTCGGACACACCATTACGCTGTGGTGTTCCGGGTGGCGTGAGTTGCGAAACTATTCCACAATTTTTCAAATGTACACCAAACTCGTAACTCAAATATTCTCCTCCACGATCAGATCGTAGAAACTTTATTTTCTTGTTACGATGATTTTCAACTTCACTCTGAAATTCTTTGAACTTTTCAAATGTTTCAGACTTATGTTTCATTAAGTAGATATACCCATATCTGCTTAAATCATCTGTGAAGGTGAGAAAATAACGATATCCGCCACGAGCCTCAATATTCATCGGACCACATACATCTGTATGTATAATTTCCAACAAATCTGTTGCTCTCTCCATAGTACCGGAGAACGGTGTTTTAGTCATCTTGCCCATGAGGCACGGTTCGCAAGTACCAAGTGATTCATAAGCAAGTGGTTCCAAAAGCCCATCAGTATGGAGTTTCTTCATGCGTTTTACATCGATATGACCTAAACGGCAGTGCCACAAATAAGTTGCACTATCATTATCAACTCTGCATCTTTTGGTTTCAACATTATGAATATGTGTATCACTACTATCGAGATTCATCAAAAATAGACCACTCTTCAAAGGTGCATGACCATAAAAGATATTACTCATATAAATAGAACAACCATTATTCTCTGATTTAAATGAATAACCGTCTCGCATCAAACAAGATCTAGATATAATGTTCATGCTCAATGCAGGCACCAAATAACAATTATTTAGGTCTAATACTAATCCCGAAGGTAGATGTAGAGGTAGCGTGCCGACCGAGATCACATCGACTTTGGAACCATTTCCCACGCGCATCGTCACCTCGTCCTTTGCCAGTGCCCGCTTATTCCGTAGTCCCTATTTCGAGTTGCAAATATTAGCAACAGAACCAGTATCAAATACCCAGGTGCTACTGCGAGCTCTAGTAAGGTACACATCAATAACATGTATATCACATATACCTTTGCTCACCTTGCCATCCTTCTTATCCGCCAAATACTTGGGGCAGTTCCGCTTCCAGTGACCAGTCTGCTTGCAGTAGAAGCACTCAGTTTCAGGCTTAGGTCCGGACTTGGATTTCTTCTCCTGAGCAGCATCTTGCTTGATGTTCTTCTTGAATTTCCCTTTCTTCTTCCCTTTGCCCTTTTTCTTGAAACTAGTGGTCTTGTTAACCATCAACACTTGATGCTCCTTCTTGATTTCTACCTCCGCAGCTTTCAGCATTGCGAAGAGCTCGGGAATAGTCTTGTTCATCCCTTGCATATTATAGTTCATCACGAAGCTCTTGTAGCTTGGTGGAAGTGATTGGAGAATTCTATCAATGACGCAATCATCCGGAAGATTAACTCCCAATTGAATCAAGTGATTATTATACCCAGACATTTTGAGTATATGCTCACTGACAGAACTGTTCTCCTCCATCTTGCAGCTATAGAACTTATTGGAGACTTCATATCTCTCAATTCGGGCATTTGCTTGAAATATTAACTTCAACTCCTGGAACATCTCATATGCTCCATGACGTTCAAAACGTCGTTGAAGTCCCGATTCTAAGCCGTAAAGCATGGCACACTAAACTATCGAGTAGTCATCAGCTTTGCTCTGCCAGACGTTCATAACATCTGGTGTTGCTCCAGCAGCAGGCCTGGCACCCAGCGGTGCTTCCAGGACGTAATTCTTCTGAGCAGCAATGAGGATAATCCTCAAGTTACGGACCCAGTCCGTATAATTGCTACCATCATCTTTCAACTTTGCTTTCTCAAGGAACGTATTAAAATTCAACGGAACAACAGCACGAGCCATCTATCTACAATCAACATAAACAAGCAAGATACTATCAGGTACTAAGTTCATGATAAGTTTAAGTTCAATTAATCAAATTACTTAAGAACTCCCACTTAGATAAACATCCCTCTAATCCTCTAAGTGATCACGTGATCCAAATCAACTAAACCATAACCGATCATCACGTGAGATGGAGTAGTTTTCAATGGTGAACATCGTTATGTTGATCATATCTACTATATGATTCATGCTCGACCTTTCGGTCTCCGTGTTCCGAGGCCATATCTGCATATGCTAGGCTCGTCAAGTTTAACCTGAGTATTCTGCGTGTGCAAAACTGGCTTGCACCTGTTGTAGATGGACGTAGAGCTTATCACACCCGATCATCACGTGGTGTCTGGGCACGACGAACTTTGGCAACGGTGCATACTCAGGGAGAACACTTCTTGATAATTTAGTGAGAGATCATCTTATAATGCTACCGTCAATCAAAGCAAGATAAGATGCATAAAAAGATAAACATCACATGCAATCAATATAAGTGATATGATATGGCCATCATCATCTTGTGCTTGTGATCTCCATCTCCGAAGCACCGTCATGATCACCATCGTCACCGGCGCGACACCTTGATCTCCATCGTAGCATCGTTGTCGTCTCGCCAATCTTATGCTTCCACGACTATCACTACCGTTTAGTAATAAAGTAAAGCATTACATCGCGATTGCATTGCATACAATAAAGCGACAACCATATGGCTCCTGCCAGTTGCCGATAACTCGGTTACAAAACATGATCATCTCATACAATAAAATTCAGCATCATGCCTTGACCATATCACATCACAACATGCCCTGCAAGAACAAGTTAGACGTCCTCTACTTTGTTGTTGCAAGTTTTACGTGGCTGCTACGGGCTTAAGTAAGAACCAATCTCACCTATGCATCAAAACCACAACGATAGTTTGTCAAATAGACTCCGTTTTAACCTTCGCAAGGACCGGGCGTAGCCATACTTGGTTCAACTAAAGTTGGAGAGACAGTCGCCCGCAAGCCACCTGTGTGCAAAGCACGTCGGGGGAACCGGTCTCGCGTAAGCGTACGCGTAATGTTGGTCCAGGTCGTCTCGTCCAACAATGCCGCCGACCCAAAGTATGACATGCTGGTAGGCAGTATGACTTATATCGCCCACAACTCACTTGTGTTCTACTCGTGCATATAACATTAACATAAATAACCTAGGCTCGGATGCCACTGTTGGGTTTCGTAGTAATTTCAAAAAATTTCCTACGCACACGCAAGATCATGTGATGCATAGCAACGAGAGGGGAGAGTGTTGTCTACGTGCCCACGCAGACCGACTGCGGAAGCGTTGACACGACGTAGAGGAAGTAGTCGTACGTCTTCACGATCGAACCGATCAAGCACCGAAACTACGGCACCTCCGAGTTCGAGCACACGTTTAGCTCGATGACGATCCCTGGACTCCGATCCAGCAAAGTGTCGGGGAAGAGTTTCGTCAGCACGACGGCGTGGTGACGATCTTGATGCACTACAGCAACAGGGCTTCGCCTAAACTCCGCTACAGTATTATCGAGGAATATGGTGGCTGGGGGCACCGCACACGGCTAAGGAATAGATCACGTGGATCAACTTGTGTGTTCTAGGGTGCCTCTACCTCAGTATATAAAGGACCAAAGGGGGGAGGCTGGCCGGCCACAAGGGGTGCGCCAGGAGAGTCCTACTCCCTCTGGGAGTAGGATTCCCCCCCCCCCCCAATCCTAGTTGGAATAGGATTCACGGAGGGGGAAAAGAGAGAGAGAGGGGGCCGGCCACCTCTCCTAGTCCTAATAGGACTAGGGGAAGGGGGAGGCGCACAGCCCATGTAGGTCTGCCTCTTCTCTTTTCCACTAAGGCCCATCATGGCCCAATTAGCTCCCGGGGGGTTCCGGTAACCTTCCCGGTACTCCGGTAAAATCCCGATTTCACCCGGAACACTTCCGATATCCAAACATAGGCTTCCAATATATCAATCTTTACGTCTCGACCATTTCGAGACTCCTCGTCATGTCCGTGATCACATCCGGGACTCCGAACAACCTTCGGTACATCAAAATGCATAAACTCATAATATAACTATCATCGTAACCTTAAGCGTGCGGACCCTACGGGTTCGAGAACAATGTAGACATGACCGAGACAGGTTTCCGGTCAATAACCAATAGCGGGACCTGGATGTCCATATTGGCTCCTACATATTCTACGAAGATCTTTATCGGTCAGACCGCATAACAACATACGTTGTTCCCTTTGTCATCGGTTTGTTACTTGCCCGAGATTCGATCGCCGGTATCCAATACCTAGTTCAATCTCGTTACCGGCAAGTCTCTTTACTCGTTCCGTAATACATCATCTCAGAACTAACATATTAGTTGTAATGCTTGCAAGGCTTATGTGATGTGCATTACCGAGAGGGCCCAGAGATACCTCTCCGACAATCGGAGTGACAAAACCTAATCTCGAAATATGCCAACCCAACATGTACCTTTGGAGACACCTGTAGTACTCCTTTATAATCACCCAGCTACGTTGTGACGTTTGGTAGTACCCAAAGTGTTCCTCCGGTAAACGGGAGTTGCATAATCTCATAGTTATAGGAACATGTATAAGTCATGAAGAAAAGCAATAACAACATACTAAACGATCGGGTGCTAAGCTAATGGAATGGGTCATGTCAATCAGATCATTCAACTAATGATGTGACCTCGTTAATCAAATAACAACTCTTTGTTCATGGTTAGGAAACATAACCATCTTTGATTAACGAGCTAGTCAAGTAGAGGCATACTAGTGACACTCTGTTTGTCTATGTATTCACACATGTATTATGTTTCCGGTTAATACAATTCTAGCATGAATAATAAACATTTATCATGATATAAGGAAATAAATAATAACTTTATTATTTCCTCTAGGGCATATTTCCTTCAATATAATGCGGGGGTGTTCGCAGAAGACGCGTATTCACACTTAATCCGACGTCTTGGTCCTATTAAGGAGGTGATAGCGCAGCGAACTAGGCAACCGGACTATAATGCTTTAACACTTTCACTTAGCCAGAGGAGTTTGATAGTGGGGCTACTATATAGCCCCTGGTGGCTCCGCACTCTTCCGGATTCAGGGTGCGTACATGCCTGGCCGAGAAACGGCCCTTCGTTAATGCGGAGGAATCCCGAAGATTCCAATAGGTCATCGAGTGGTTGACCAGTCTCACGCTATATCATGATAGTCAGTTTTCGGTTTTCTCTACTGAGGTGCTCGTCCGGATGAACCAGGGCACAATCGCAGTAGTTCTCCTGGTGCCGCCTTAGCCGATAGAGCGGAACGTAAGGCAGCAAAACACAGGAGCCGGGCAAACCCAACATTTGACCAAAGACATGATTCGAAGCTGATGCATATAAGGCCAAACTCGCGACGCCGAACACTCCCTAAGGTATTCGGTCTTTATGGTGTAAACCGGGTCTAAACAGTATCCTTTGTAATAAACCCCTGTTGTCTAGGTACGTGCATTATTCTGGCGTGGCCACATGCCAATACGTCAGCATCCTTCTCGATTGTACTGAGAATCCGAGGGATATAAATCAACAAGAGACAATAAAAAAGGTTTACGCAGGGTCTTAATCTACAAAGAATCCTTGGAACGGGTCCCTGCTGCACGTGTGCGCCTGTATCTCCGTTGTGCCGTATCCTGGACGGGTGTAGCATGATGGTAATCTGAAAAAGAGAGGAACTTAATTGAAAAGTTGCCGTGCAAACGTTAAGTTACACTAAATAAACAATATATAGTTCAAAATGAGTAAAGGTGAGCCTTATTGCCACTTGTGCGCGCGCGTTGAGCCCCTTGTATTGTAATAGGGGTATAGCCATCAAACCTGTATCAATTATATATTGCTGTACCAGACTCGTCCAACCGTGTCCGTGGTCTTAACAACCTGTCAAATACTTTAGTTGGTAAGGCCGTTTACTGTGCGGCTACCAAGGCAGCCGCACTGTCTTTGGCGCGCAATGAGCGCTCAATATTTTCATTTACTTTGGTGATGCCGCGTGGACCGGGCATCTTAAATGTGATGGAAGCGTAATGCGGTATTGCGTTAAAGCGAGCGAAAGCTTCGCGTCCGAGCAGTGCTTGATAGCCACTTTGGAACGGAGCGATGTGGAAGGTTAAATTTTTGCTGTGGAGGTTATCGGGGAAGACGAATATAACCTCTAGTAGCAGGGAGCCCCTACAATGGGCCTCTAGGCCTGGCATTACTCCTTTAAAGGTAGCATTGCTGCGGCAAATTTTTGTTGGGTCTATCCCCATTTTGCGGACTGTGTCCTGATATATCAGATTTAAACTGCTGCCACCGTCCATCAGGACTCGTGTGAAGTGGTATCCGTCAATTATTCAATCTAATACCAAGGCAGCCCATCCTACACGCCGGATACTTGCCGAGTAATCCTGATGGTCGAAGGTGATCGGTTGGGACGACCAGTGGCGGAGCTCTATGGTGATAGGCCCTCAGGCATGTCTTTCTAGGGGCGCCGCTTTGTTTTTCCCCTTTAACACGTGTAACACGTTGACTGTTTTGACTTCTGGTGGGAATTTCTTCTATTCCCCTGTGCTTTGCTTGCGAGGCTCATCCTCGTCTTCGCTTGGTGTATCATGCCCCTTATGCTCGGCGTTGAGTTTGCCGGACTGTTTGAAGACCCAACATTCTCTGTGGGTATGATTTGCAGGTTTATCAAGGGTGCTATGGATCTGACATATTTGGTCCAGAATTTTGTTTAGGCTAGACATTTCGTCTCCATTGCCTTTGGAGGGCGGCTTCTGCTGACCTGGCTGAGAGCTTCTAAATTCGGCGTTTACCGTCATGCTCTTCGGGCTGTCTTCTTTATTCTGGCGCTTATTCTTGTTGCGTCGTGATTTCCCATTTCCATCCCTGACTTTGGATGTACTTGTGTCGCTGGTGCTGCATCGGGCTAACCAGTTGTCCTCGTCTGCGCAAAAACGGGTCATGAGGCTTGTTAATGCTGCCATTGTTCTCGGCTTTTCTTGACCGAGGTGTCTGGCAAGCCATTCGCCTCGAACGCTATGCTTGAAAGCTGCTAAGGCTCCGGTGTCCGGACAGTCGACTATTTGGTTCTTTTTAGTGAGGAACCTGTTCCAAAGTTTTCGGGCTGACTCACTGGGTTGTTGAGTTATATGACTTAAATCGTCTGCATCCAGTGGTCGGACATATGTCCCTTGAAAATTTGACCGAAAGGCATCTTCGAGCTCTTCCCAGCTTCCGATGGAGTTTTCGGGGAGGCTTTTAAGCCAGTGTCGAGCTGGCCCTTTGAGCTTGAGGGGTAAGTACTTGATGGCGTGGAGATCATCACCTCGAGCCATATGGATATGGAGGATGTAGTCCTCAATACAGACCCCAGGGTCTGTTGTTCCGTCGTACGCCTCTATGTTTACGGGTTTGAATCCCTCTGGAAATTCATGGTCCAACACCTCGTCAGTGAAACATAGGGGGTGTGCGGCACCCCTGTATTTGGGTGTACCGTGGTGTTCGGATGTTTGTTGTGTTGCATTGTATGTTGGAACGCGCTTGCGTGGTCCATAGATGGATCTGGTTGCGCCGTCCTTTTGATGCGAGCCCTTGCGTGGGTCGCGTACTGGCTTAAGTGCCGCGTCGTTTGCCGCTCTATATTGGCCACGAGGTCATCTATCCGACCGGATGGCCGTTTTATTTTTTAGTTGCAGAGGATCTAAGGCCTCCTCATCGAATTCAGGTAGCAACTTTCGCTCCGGGTAGCTCTTGGTGTGGTGATTACTACCGTACTTCGCTGCTGTGTTGAGTACTTCACTCCATCTGATTTTGAGTGTGTCTTGTGCAGCCCTGAGCCTTTGCTTCTGCTTTTTCAGACTCCTCGCAGTGGCAACCAGCCTTTGATGGGCATTCTGTTGCTCCGGGAGCCTGTCCGGTGTGATGTCGTCCGGACTGTTATCTTCGACGGAGTCGGGTTGTTTGGTTTGATTCTCCGTGTTGCCCTGGTTGGGCGATGGTTCACCCTGCTCTATCGCTGGGCCTATATGGCCGCTGTTTCTGCCGAGGCGGGGTTTGGAGCGGTGCTTGCGCCGCCATTTTGACTGCTTCTCGAGGGGACAATCCTTTGTTGCGTCCTTCCGTTCCTCGTCGTCATTTTCTTTGGGTGTGTCCACCATGTATACATCATATGATGAAGTGGGTGTCCAGTGCCCTGTGGGCGGTGGTTCCTGTTCGTCTCCAGCATCATCGTCCATACCATCGATGTCTTCGGAGTCGAAGTCCATCATGTCGGTTAGGTCGTCGATAGTGGCTATTAAGTGGGTGGTGGGTGGGCGGCGAAGTTCTTCGTCATCCGCATCCCAATTCTGCCGAAGGAAGTTCGGCCAGGATTCTCCTAACAGGGAGAGAGACCTTAATGAGTTCAGTATGTCGCCGAAGGGCGAGTGCTTAAAAACATCCATGGAGGTAAACTCCATGATCGGCGCCCAGCCGGATTCGACAGGCACGGGCGCAGGCGGTTCGGAGTCCGTGGCCGGAGAAGGATCCGGTAGTTCGGCAACACGACTCTCGTCAAAGGTAAGGTCGTTCCTTGGCTCGATCGCCGCTGAGAGTACGGCCTCCAAGGCGGGGTCTATCCACCCGTCCATGGATGGTGCGATTGGCTCCGAATTGAGGGTCGGAGCAGTCGCCGGTGCGATATTCTGAATACTGTCCGACGGTAGAGCTAAATCATGCTCATCGAGACCGTGCAGCGCACTTGGCAGGGGTGCGAATCCGTCGAAGATCAAGTCTCCGCGGATATCGATCGTGTAGTTTAAGCTTCCAAACCTGGCCTGGTGGCCAGGGGCGTAACTTTCGATCTGCTCTAGATGGCCAAGCGAGTTGGCCCGCAGTGCGAAGCCGCCGAACACAAAGATCTGTCCGGGGAGAAAAGTCTCACCCTGGACTGCATCGCTATCGATGATCGTAGGAGCCATCAAGCCTAATGGCGACGACACAGAGGAACTCTCAATGAAAGCACCAATGTCGGTGTCAAAACTGGAAGATCTCGGGTAGGGGGTCCCGAACTGTGCGTCTAAGGCGGATGGTAACACGAGGCAGGGGACACGATGTTCTACCTAGGTTTGGGCCCTCTTGATGGAGGTAAAACCCTACGTCCTGCTTTGATTTATTCTTGATGATACGAGTATTACAAGAATTGATCTACCACGAGATCGAAGAGGCTAAACCCTAAAAGCTAGCATATGGTATGATTGTATTGTTGGGGATCGCAGCAGAAATTCAAAATTTTCCTACGTGTCACCAAGATCAATCTAGGAGATACTAGCAACGAGAGAGAGGGAGTGCATCTTCATACCCTTGAAGATCGCTAAGCGGAAGCGTTACTAGAATGCGGATGAGGTAGTCGTACTCATAGCGATTCAGATCGCGGTCGATTCCGATCTAAGCGCCGAACAACGGCGCCTCCGTGTTCAACACACGTGCAGCCTGGTGACGTCTCCCATGCCTTGATCCAGCAAGGAGAGAGGGAAAGGTTGGGGAAGACTCCGTCCAGCAGCAGCACGACGGCGTGGTGGTGGTGGAGGAGCGCGGTACTCCAGCAGGGCTTCGCCAAGCACTACGAGAGACGAGAGGGAGAGAGGTAGGGCTGCGCCTTGCGAGAGAGAGACTCGTGTGTTGTGTAGCCCCCAAACCTCCACTATATATAGGGGCAAGGGCAAGGGGAGGCGCCCTAGGGTTTCCCCTAGGGGGGGCCAGGGCAGATGGGATCTCCCCCTTGGGTGACTTGGCCCCCAAGCCAGGAGGTGGGAACCCTAAATGGGGCGCTCCAAACCCCCTGGTCACGTGGGAATAGGTGAGGGGGGCGCACAACCCCTTAGTGGGCTGGTTTGCCCCCTTCCATTGGCCCATGAAGCCCCCAACACTTGTCGGGGCTCCCGAAACACCTTTCGGTCATGCTGGTCATCACCCGATACCTCCGGAAGACTTCCGGACTCCAAAACCCTTCGTCCAATATATCAATCTTCACCTCCGGACCATTCCGGAACGCCTCGTGACATCCGAGATCTCATCCGGGACTCCGAACAACATTCGGTAACCGCGTACATACCTTCCCTATAACCCTAGCATCATCGAACCTTAAGTGTGTAGACCCTACGGGCTCGGGAATAATGCAGACATGACCGAGACATCTCTCTGGTCAATAACCAACAGTGGGATCTGGATACCCATGTTGGCTCCCACATGTTCCACGATGATCTCATCGGATGAACCATGATGTCAAGGATTCAGTCAATCCCGTATACAATTCCTTTGTCTACCGGTATAGTACTTACCCGAGATTCGATCGTCGGTATCTCGATACCTTGTTAAATCTCGCTACCGGCAAGTCTCTTTACTCGTTCCATAACACATCATCCCGTGATCAACTCCTTGGTCACATTGTGCACATTATGATGATGTCCTACCGAGTGGGCCCAGAGATACCTCTCCGTTTACTAGGGACATGTTGTGTTCTATGTATTCACACATGTATTACGGTTTCCGGTTAATACAATTATAGCATGAACAATAGACAATTATCATGAACAAGGAAATACAATAATAACCATTTTATTATTGCCTCTAGGGCATATTTCCAATAGTCTCCCACTTGCACTAGAGTCAATAATCTAGTTCACATCACTATGTGATTGCAATGAATCCAACACCCATGGGGTTTGTTCATATCTTTCTTGTGAGAGAGGTTTATTAGTCAATGAGTCTGAACCTTTCAGATCCATGTGTGCTTTACAAACCTCTATGTCATCTTGTAGATGCAGCTACCACGCGCTACTTGGAGCTATTCCAAATAACTGTTCTACTATACGAATCCGGTTTACTACTCAGAGTCATCCGGATTAATGTCAAAGTTTGCATCACGTAACCTTTTATGATGAACTCTTTTACCACCTCCATAATCGAGAAAATTCCTTAGTCCACTAGTTACTAAGGATAAGTTCGACCGCTGTCGTGTGATCCATTCCTGGATCACTCTTGTACCCCTTGTCTGACTCATGGCAAGGCACACTTCAGGTGCGGTACACAGCATAGCATACTGTAGAGCCTACGTCTAAAGCATAGGGGACGACCTTCGTCCTTTCTCTCTCCTCTGTCGTGGTTAGGTCTTGAGTCTTACTCAATATTCACACCTTCTAACACAGCTAAGAACTCCTTATTTGCTGATCTATTTTTAACTCCTTCAAAATCTTGTCACGGTATGTATTCATTCAAAAGTACTATTAAGCGTTTTTGATCTATCCTTATAGATCTTGATGCTCAATGTTCAAGTATCTTAATCCAGATTTTCCATTGAAAAACACTTTTCAAATAACCCTGCTTGCTTTCAAGAAATTCTACATCATTTCTGATCAAAATATGTTAACAACATATACTCATAAAAAATCCTATAGTGCTCCCGCTCACTTCTTTGGAAATACAAGTTTCTCATAAACTTTGTATAAACCCAAAATCTTTGATCATCTAATCAAAGCGTACATTCCAACTCCGAGATGCTTACTCCAGTCCTTAGAAGGATTGCTGGAGCTTTGCATACTTGTCAGCATCTTTCAGGATTGACAAAACCTTCTGGTTGTATCACATACAACCTTTCCTCAAGAAAAATGTCGAGGAAACAATGTTTTTACATCTATCTGCAAGATTTCATAAATAATGTAGTAACTGCTAATATAATTCCAACAGACTCTTAGCATCGCTACGAGTGAGAAAGTCTCATTGTAATCAACTCCTTGAACTTGTCGGGAAACATCTTAACGACAAGTCGAGCTTTCTTAATGGTGACACTTACCATCATTGTCTGTCTTCCTTTTAAAATCCATCTGCACCCAACAGCCTTACGACCATCAAGTGGTTCATTCAAAGTCTATACTTTCTTTTATACATGGATCCTCTCTCGGATTTTATGGCCTCGAGCCATTCTTCGGAATCTGGGCCCACCATCACTTCTCCATAGCTCGTAGGTTAATTGTTGTCTAGCAACATGACTTCCAAGACAGGATTACATACCACTCTGAAGTAGTATGCATCCTTGTCGACCTATGAGGTTTGGTAGTGACTTGATCCGAAGTTTCATGATCACTATCATAAGCTTCCACTTCAATTGGTGTAAGTGCCACAGGAACAACTTCCTGTGCCCTGCTACACACTAGTTGAAGTGACGGTTCAATAACCTCATCAAGTCTCCACCATCCTCCCACTCAATTCTTTCAAGAGAAACTTTTCCTCCAGCCGTTTCTAGAAACAATCACTTTTGCTTCCGGATCTGAAATAGGAGGTATACCCAACTATTTTTGGGTATTCTATGAAGATGCATTTATCCGCTTTGGGTTCAAGCTTATCAGCCAGAAACTTTTCCACATAAGCATCGCAGCCCCAAACTTTTAAGAAACAACAGCTTAGGTTTCTCTAAACCATAGTTCATACGGTGTCGTCTCAACGGAATTGTGTGGTGCCCTATTTAAAGTGAGTGTGGTTGTCTCTAATGCCTAACCCATAAACGATAGTGGTAATTTGATAAGAGACATCATGGTATGCACCATATCCAATAGGGTGCAGTTGTGATGTTCGGACACACCATCACACTATGGTGGTCCAGGCGGTATTAGTTGTGAAACAATTTCCACAATGTCTTAATTGTGTGCCAAACTCGTAACTCAGATATTCATCTCTATGATCATATCATATACATTTTATCATCTTGTCACGACAATCTTCAACTTCACTATGAAATTACTTAAACCGTTCAATAATTCAGACTTGTGTTTCATCAAGTAAATATACTCAACATCTACTCAAATCATCTGTGAAGTAAGAACATAACGATATCCACTGCGTGCCTCAGCACTCATTGGACTGCACACATCAAAATGTAATACTTCCAACAAGTTGATTTCTTGTTCCATCTTACTAAAAACGAGGCCTTTCAGTCATCTTGCCCATGTGGTATGATTTGCATGTCTCAAGTGATTCAAAATCAAGTGAGTCCAAACGATCCATCTGCATGGAGTTTCTTCATGCATATCTACCAATAGACATGGTTCGCATGTCTCAATCTTTTCAAAACGAGTGAGTCCAAAGATCCATCAACATGGAGCTTCTTCATGCGTTTTATACCAATATGACTCAAATGGCAGTGCCACAAGTATGAGGTACTATCATTACTATCTTATATCTTTTGGCATGAACATGTGTAGCACTACGATCGAGATTCAATGAACCATTCATTTCAGGTGCAAGACCATTGAAGGTATTATTCAAATAAACAGAGTAACCATTATTCTCTTTAAATGAATAACCGTATTGCAATAAACATAATCCAATCATGTCTATGCTCAATGCAAACACCACATAACAATTATTTAGGTTTAACACCAATCTCGATGGTAGAGGGAGCATGCGATGCTTGATCATATCAACCTTGGAGACACTTCCAACACATATCGTCATCTCACCTTCAGCTGGTCTCCGTTCATTCTGTAGCCTTTTATTTCGAGTTACTAACACTTAGCAACCGAACCGGTATCTAATACCCTGCTGCTACTAGGAGTACTAGTAAAGTACACATTTAATATATGTCCAATACATACTTCTGTCAACCTTGCCAGCCTTCTCATCTACCAAGTATCTAGGGTGGTTCTGCTTTAGTGACCGTTCCCCTCATTACAGAAGCACTTAGTCTTGGGTTTGGTTCAACCTTGGGTTTCTTCACTAGAACAACAACTGATTTGCCGTCTCATGAAGTATCCCTTCCTTGCCCTTGCCCTTCTTGAAACTAGTGGTTTTACTAACCATCAACAATTGATGCTCCTATTTGATTTCTACTTTCGCGGTGTCGCGAATAGCTCAAGGATCATTATATCTATCCCTGATATGTTATAGTTCATCAGGAAGCTCTAGTAGCTTAGTGGCAGTGACTTTGGAGAACCATCACTATCTTGTCTGGAAGATCAACTCCCACTCGATTCAAGCGATTGTAGTACTCATACAATCTGAGCACATGCTCAACGATTGAGCTTTTCTCCTTAGTTTGCATGCTTAGGAAACTTGTCAGAGGTCTCATACCTCTTGACGTGGGCACTAGCCTGAAATCCCAATTTCAGTCCTTGGAACATCTCATATGTTTTGCGATGTTTCAAAAAAGTCTTTGTGCCTCAATTCTAAACCATTTAGCATTACGCACTGAACTATCATGTAGTCATCAAAACGTGTATGTCAGATGTTCGCAACATCCACAACCGATGCTCGAGGTTCAGCTCACTGAGCGGTGCATTAAGGACATAATCCTTATGCGCAGCAATGAGGACAATCCTCAGTTTACGGACCCAGTCCGCATAATTGCTACTAACAACTTTCAACTAAATTTTCTCTAGGAACATATCTAAAACAGTAGAACTAAAGCGTAAGCTACGACATAATTTGCAAAGACCTTTTGACTATGTTCATGATAATTAAGTTCATCTAATCAAATTATTTAATGAACTCCCACTCAGATAGACATCCCTCTAGTCATCTAAGTGATACATGATCCGAGTCAACCAGGCCGTGTCCGATCATCACGTGAGACGGACTAGTCATCATCGGTGAACATCTTCATGTTGATCGTATCCACTATACGACTCATGTTCGACCTTTCGGTCTTCCGTGTTCTGAGGCCATGTCTGTACATGCTTGGCTCGTCAAGTTAACCTAAGTGTATTGCGTGTGTAAATCTGGCTTACACCCGTTGTATGCGAATGTTAGAACCTATCACACCCGATCATCACGTGGTGCTTCGGAACAACAAACCTTAGCAACGGTGCACAGTTAGGGGGAACACAATTCTTGATATTTTAATGAGGGATCATCTTATTTATGCTGCCGTCATTCTAAGCAAATAAGATGTAAAAACATGACAAACATCACATGCAAATCATAAAGTGACATGATATGGCCAATATCATCTTGCGCCTTTGATCTCCATCTTCGAGGCACGGCATGAACACCATCGTCACCGGCATGACAGCATGATCTCCATCATTGTGTCTTCATGAAGTTGCCTCGCCAACTATTACTTCTACTACTACGGCTAACGGTTAGCAATAAAGTAAAGTAATTACATGGTGTTTTCATTGACACGCAGGTAATAAATAAATTAAGACAACTCCTATGGCTCCTGCCGGTTGTCATACTCATCGACATGCAAGTCGTGATTCCTATTACAAGAACATGATCAATCTCATACATCACATATATCAATTATCACATCCTTTTGGCCATATAACATCACATAGCATATCCTGCAAAAACAAGTTAGACGTCCTCTAATTGTTGTTGCATGTTTTACGTGGCTGCTATGGGTTTCTAGCAAGAACGTTTCTTACCTATGCAAAACCACAACGGTGATATGCCAATTGTTATTTACCCTTCATAAGGACCCTTTTCATCGAATCCGATCCGACTAAAGTGGGAGACACAGACACCCGCCAGCCACCTTATGCATCAAGTGCATGTCAGTCGGTGGAACCAGTCTCACGTAAGCGTACGTGTAAGGTTGGTCCGGGCCGCTTCATCCCACAATGCCGCCGGATCAAGATAAGACTAGTAACGGTAAGCAAATTGAACAAATCATCGCCCACAACTGCTTTGTGTTCTACTCGTGCATAGAATCTATGCATAGACCTAGATCATGATGCCACTGTTGGGGATCGCAGCAGAAATTCAAAATTTTCCTACGTGTGATCACCAAGATCAATCTAGGAGATACTAGCAACGAGAGAGAGGGAGTGCATCTTCATACCCTTGAAGATCGCTAAGCGGAAGCGTTACTAGAACGCGGATGAGGTAGTCGTACTCGTAGCGATTCAGATCGCGGTCGATTCCGATCTAAGCGCCGAACAACGGCACCTCCGCGTTCAACACACGTGCAGCCAGGTGACGTCTCCCATGCCTTGATCTAGCAAGGAGAGAGGGAGAGGTTGGGGAAGACTCCGTCCAGCAGCAGCACGGCGGCGTGGTGGTGGTGGAGGAGCGCGGTACTCCAGCAGGGCTTCGCCAAGCACTACGAGAGACGAGAAGGGAGAGAGGTAGGGCTACGCCTTGGGAGAGAGAGACTCGTGTGTTGTGCAGCCCCAAAACCTCCACTATATATAGGGGCAAGGGCGAGGGGAGGCACCCTAGGGTTTCCCCTAGGGGGGCGGCGGCCAGGGCAGATGGGATCTCCCCCTTAGGTGACTTGGCCCCCAAGCCAGGAGGTGGGAACCCTAGATGGGGCGCTCCAAACCCCCTGATCACGTGGGAATAGGTGAGGGGGCGCGCAGACCCTTAGTGGGCTGGTTTGCCCCCCCTTCCCTTGGCCCATGAAGGCCCCCAACACTTGCCGGGGCTCCCGAAACACCTTTCGGTCATGCTGGTCATCACCCGATACCTCCGGAACACTTCCGGACTCCAAAACCCTTCGTCCAATATATCAATCTTCACCTCCGGACCATTCCGGAACTCCTCGTGACGTCCAGGATCTCATCCGGGACTCCGAACAACATTCGGTAACCGCGTACATACTTTCCCTATAACCCTAGCGTCGTCGAACCTTAAGTGTGTAGACCCTACGGGCTCAGGAATAATGCAGACATGACCGAGACATCTCTCTGGTCAATAACCAACAGCGGGATCTGGATACCCATGTTGGCTCCCACATGTTCCACGATGATCTCACCGGATGAACCACGATGTCAAGGATTCAGTCAATCCCGTATACAATTCCCTTTGTCTACCGGTATAGTACTTGCCCGAGATTCGATCGTCGGTATCTCGATACCTTGTTCAATCTCGTTACCGGCAAGTCTCTTTACTCGTTCCGTAACACATCATCCCGTGATCAACTCCTTGGTCACATTGTGCACATTATGATGATGTCCTACCGAGTGGGCCCAGAGATACCTCTCTGTTTACACGGAGTGACAAATCCCAGTCTCGATTCATGCCAACCCAACAGACACTTTCGGAGATACCCGTAGTGCACCTTTATAGCCACCCAGTTACGTTGTGGCGTTTGGTACACCCAAAGCATTCCTACGGTATCCAGGAGTTGCACAATCTCATGGTCTAAGGAAATGATACTTGACATTAGAAAAGCTTTAGCAGACGAACTATACGATCTTGTGCTAGGATTAGGATTGGGTCTTGTCCATCACATCATTCTCCTAATGATGTGATCCCGTTATCAATGACATCCAATGTGCATGGTCAGGAAACCATGACCATCTATTGATCAACGAGCTAGTCAACTAGAGGCTTACTAGGGACATGTTGTGGTCTATGTATTCACACATGTATTACGGTTTCCGGTTAATACAATTATAGCACGAACAATAGACAATTATCATGAACAAGGAAATACAATAATAACCATTTTATTATTGCCTCTAGGGCATATTTCCAACATGTATGTTGTCCTACGGACTAAAATCCTCCGGTTTATATAGACACCGGAGGGGCTAGGGTTACACAAGGTCGGTTACAAAGGAGGAGATATCCATATCCGTACTGCCTATCTTACCTTCCACACCAAGTAGAGTCCTATCCGGACACGGGACGAAGTCTTCAATCTTGTATCTTCATAGTCCAACAGTCCGGCCAAAGGATATAGTCCGGCTGTCCGGAGACCCCCTAATCCAGGACTCCCTCAACCACCTTGGTAGATATACAAAAAAGCTCCATATCGACCTTATCACATGGCAGATTCGAGATGTTCCATTGTCTCTTCGAAGTGGTCCCCTGCAAACCATGACCAACGGAGATGGAGCGCCCTCCCAAAGCGCTCTGAACCAAGCACCTAGAGCCCTCCAGGCTCACGCGGGTGATAAAGACCGACCAATTAACGAGATAGTGGTCACCATCCTCACCACTCCAAAATGAAGGCACACTGCAATTTATTGAATTTTTTTCTCACACACTTACTGAGGGGAAAGATAGTCATATGAAGAACCTCGATGGCTGAGAGCACATATTTGGCAAGAGCAATTCTTCCGTCCATATTGAACAACTTACCTCTCCAACCTTTTAAGCCTAGAGCCTCCTTTATCAATAAGAGGGTGGAGATCCACATTACTTTTTTGAGGTGGAGGAGTAGCCCCAAATTTTTGCATGCGAAGGTGTCAACCCTTGCATGAAGGTGAAACCTTGTTCATTATAGCATATATTATTTCACCAACGAGCAACCATGAAAGACTAGACTGATGCAAGATTACAAATTCCACTAAGTTAAGTTAGTTCTATGCCTAATCTTTGATATTATTTGTTTCCACTGGTTGCTAAGTTGATGCAAATCATGTGCAACCTATGTGAAGCATACGGTTCGCCTTTTCAAGTCGGGAGTCAAACTTAGCTGTAAAAAACATAGTCAATGTAACAAGAAATTTGCAACTTCAATCGGAAGTGGTTCCATTCACCGCCGATCCACACACCAGTAAAAAAAGAAAACAAATAATTTCCCGGTGATGAAGAGTAGATCATTGATTCTTTTCCTAGAGTTTACTATGTCGATGAAATTATGTGTAACCAATGTCATGTGTTAGATGCACCTTTCAAGTCAGGATTAAACCACCAAAATACATATTCCCTTGCAATGCGCAGACAAACTAACTAACTAACTATAATTTCATAACTTAATTCTTGTGGTTTTATTCACTGCCAATCCAGCCCCACACACAGATTATGGCCCATTTTCTAGCAATGAAGAGAACACGGGAGCTCCTAATCAACGCCTTTAGCGCCGATGTACTGCATATCACATAGGGAGCAAATGGGTCGAGACCCAGTAATCTTTTACGCTATGTGCTCGCTTGTTTCACACGCCTTTTCTTGTTGTTCTTTTCTTCATTTGCGGATCTTTGTCTCCGGATAAAACAACTAAGTTTTTTTTTGTTAACTCGAAAAAGTTGGTGAATATGAAAAAAGATTGTAAAATTTTAAAAAGTTGACAAATTTGAATAAATTTTTTGGATTTGGAAAATATCAATGAATTTTAAAAAAACTTTATAAGTTTTAAAAATACGCCTGAACTTTAAAAATAGTTCAAAATTAGAAAATTTCATGCTTGGTTTTGAAAAATGGTCTGTCTAGAGCACATCTAGACTGACCTAGTGATTGCACATCTACGTGATTCAATCAAATCAAACATAAATTAAAAAAATATCCGCACGAATCTTCATGTAACATCAATGACATATGACTTAGATGTGCCGGACGTGCAATACTTAAGGCATATCTAGATTATATTAGCAAAACCGTTTGAAAAAAGAAAAGCGAAAAACCAAACAGAAAACCGAATAAACCAAAGATAAACAGGAAAAGAAACCAAGCGAAGGAAAGCTTATGCAATGCTCCCAAACCGAAAGAACCTCACTTCTGCATTCCCTCTATATGGGCCGTCCCGTTTAAGAAATGGTCATCCTTGTTGCGCGTTCTCCATTGCCACTTTGGGCCGGCCCGGGTCTGGCCCATCCATACCATGGCCTGATGGCCCGAGGTTTCTCTAGGTATAAATTCGCTCGCCAGGCATCACCGTGTCTTCTTCTCCTCCCCCTGCTCTTTCCCCCCCGCCGCCGCCGCCTCCCCCCTAGGATCTGCGCAGCCGACCTCCGCCGTCCACCATGGTGAGCCCCTCTCCTCCGACGATTTGCATGTCTCACTTTCTTCCGTGGCGCATGGCGATGTGCTAACTAGCGAACGTATTCTTGGGGTGCAGCCGAAGCAGATCCACGAGATCAAGGACTTCCTGCTGACGGCGCGGCGGAAGGACGCGCGGTCGGTGCGGATCAAGAGGACCAAGGACGCCGTCAAGTTCAAGGTCCGCTGCTCCAGGTACCTCTACACCCTCTGCGTCCACGACACCGACAAGGCCAACAAGCTCAAGCAGTCCCTCCCCCCAGGTCCGCTCCCTTCTCTCCCCTACACACCCTCTTTTTTCCTCGGATTTCTTCTATGATCAAGTGCTCTCGATTGTTACGCACATCAAAGAACATACGAGCTGCAAGTAAATCTGGAATGTTAATCATTGTGATACAAACAATTGTTATTTTTATTTTGCAATAGACCATCATCCAACTGTATCAGCTAGAAGCATGCTGGCAGGCCTGGTTGCTCATACATGGTGCTATCAGCATAGCAAAACACACCTACGAGCATAGTGACGCAAGAAATTGTTTTTATTTTGCCACAGACCAATACCCAGTTGTATCAGTTGTAATTGTCTGTGCTGGCCACATGGCCAGCTTTGGCAACAGTTACTTGTTCTCTGCAATGCCATGGCACTATTTAGTTGTAGACTTGTAGTCCTGCACAGATCAGTTAACATTTGGTCAGCTCTAATGTTATCCTTGTTTGTTAGAATTTGCATTTCCAGCGATGTTGTCACCGCATAATGCAAACATAGCCTCGTTAATCTCATATATATCTGCCATGTTTGTGGTTAAACACTATTCAGTTTTGTACCTGACTGTATTGGGTAGGTTTGCTCAAATTGTGTTTAGTAGGCTTATATAGTCGTTATGACATGTATCTCTTGTTCCATGCTTCCCTGACCTACTGTCTGTTGCTCAAATCCCACAGCCAGCCAGTTTTGTTAACACTTACTAACTGTGATGATCTTTTCGCTGCAGGTTTGAACGTCCAGGAGGTTTAAGAATCATCAAGCCAGATCATGCCTTTACTCTTGTAGCCGGAATGTTGGATTTAGCAGCGTCTGTGTCCAGTAAACGAGTTTACCATGAGTATGTTCTAGACTGAAATGTAATCTTTGGGACCTGTGAGGATTCTGTGTTATTTCACTTGCTGGAGAATGGAGATATGTTACTCCCTTATTATATCCTATATAAATTGATTGCACACTATTTTTCCTCCTGGATTGTTCTGCATTTCCTTGAAGCCATTAATTGTTTGTTCTGAGATGCCATATGTCTGGTTTTTGTGGTTGTGATGGTGAAACCAGTTGTTTTTCTGGGTTGGAGGATCCAAGGAAGTTTTTTTTTACTTGTGTTATTGGCATTTTGTGTTGTTCTTCTGCAGGATTTAAGCCACGCTATATATGTTAGTTATGGTCCCAAATGCAGATCCAGTATAATAGTTACAGAAAAAGATACTGGTTTTGTTGCTTGACAAGTCCATATGAATGATATAAGTTTGTGGGTAGGCAATGTAGATAATTGTGTTCACGACTTGTACGGCTTCTGTTTTCATGTTGCGTGGGTATTTGGATTTCAGGTATCTTATGTATGGATCAGTCATTTGGTCGATTGTTTTCAAGCTTGATTGTTGGTTAAGAATTTGTACCCGTATATACTGTTGTGCACGATTGCAGTTACCAAGGGACAACAACAAACTGGCCCTGTCCAGCAATGCAAATGATACTTTTGCTCCGCGAAAGGCATTGCTATTGGTATATTCAGGTACACCTAGTTAACACTTTTATATGTTGAACAACTACACAAATCTGCCATGTAGTTATACTATGATGCTCGCCGTCGCTAGAATCTGCCATCATAGTTATTCGGGGACGATTGGAGTCTTATGTGAGCCTCCTAGTCCTGACTGAGTCCTGGTATAGTTGATACATTTGCTGAAAGCATAGTACTCTGCTCTCCTGCTTGCACTGAATGGAATGAGCGTCTTTTGCCACAAGATTTCCGATGGTTCTCCAAAATATCAAAACTGAGGCGGCAATATGGGTTACCGCCGGTGCCAGGAAATTAGGAACAATCATGTCGGCAGAGTTATGGACCTTGTGTAATGTCGGTGTGTTCTACAACAAAAAACTCTATTCCTTCTTAATTAATAGACGAGGCAGCAAATCTGCCTTAGCCCCTCATGCGCTACATTACACTTCAGTATGCTGCACCTGCATGGCTGCTTGTGTTTGAGTACTTCGCTACTGCTTGTGTTTGCCAGAGTCAATTTTTTTTTTTGAGTTGTTCAGGTTCATGTACTCAACAAAAGAGCAAGGAACAAATGTCTCAGTTTTTCTTTTCTTTTTGCCGCGTGTTAGGTTCAGATCCAGGTTCACGCACTCATGGGACACACAAGTCATTCATGAAAAAAAAACCCGGATAATTTTTGTGTGTGAACACAACACAGACGCAGACACAGCCCAAAGTTTCCTTTTTAATGAACATAATCTAAACTTGGGCGTGACTATGTATCGCTTAGTTTTTTCTCAGACAAGACTATGTGTCACTTAGTGTGAGACCGAACAAAGTCTTGCCTGAAACGGGCGGCAATGAGCTGGCCTAGCGCGCTGGAGGTCCATACGCCTTAAGCGCTTATTTTTTCACATTTTTTGGTTTGCTTACTTTTTTACTTTTCTGTTTATATTTTGAATATTATAAACATATAAATATATATGAACTATAAAATTGAACTATAAAATAATTTGAAATTCAGTTTTAAGTAAATGTTAATCATGCATTTGAAAAATGTTTAACAAGTATAGAAAACTGTTCCAGTGAATACAAAAAATGACAATGTGTATGAAAAAAAATAAACATCCAAACATATATATGAAAAGTTGTTAAACGTGTATAAAAATTATTTATAATGTACAGACAAAATGTACATGGTGTATGAAAAACATTAACATCAAAATATATATTTGAAAAAATGTTAATCAGATATTTGAAAAGTGTTGAATGTGTATAAAAAAGTTTCTGACATACAGGAAAAATGCACATTATGTATGAAAAAAGCTGACATCAAAACATATGTTTGGAAAAAATTATTAAAAGTCTGCATAAGAAGCTGTACAATCTGTATGAAAAAAGTAGACATTAAAACAAATATAAAAAAATGTTAATCATGTACATGAAAAATGTTAAACGTGTATACGAAAAATGTTTCCTATGTATGCAATAGAT
>NC_057800.1:731331365-731480827 GCF_018294505.1 Triticum aestivum | reverse complement strand
GAAAACCGAGAAAACAAAAAAAGAGAGAAAAGGAAAAAAGTCATATAAAACAGAAAAGTAACCAAGAAAGCCAGAGAAAACCGAAGAAAACTAAAAATCAAAATCAAAAAGGAAAAAAAGAAGCATAAAGAAAAATAAAAACAAAAAAGATAGAAAACCAGAGAAACCTAGAAAAACAATTGTAAAGCAGAGGAAAACCATGCTGCAGTACAAGGCCGACCCAGTACTGTTGTAGAGGCTGGGAGCGAGGGGAGCGTACATCTCACTATAAGCATCATTTAACTCCCGCGCTCAAAGTTTGGCCTAGCAAGTATGCACGAGATGGCAATGGGTACCCATTACCTGCGTACCCTGCGGGTAAAAACCCTATTAGGGTAAGGGTATGAAATTTTTTTACCCATGGGTACTTAAATGGGAAAATATCATACCCATCGGGTAGAGAGGGTATGGGTATGCGATCGTGTAACCCATGCCCACGTACCCATCTAAAATGTTGACAAATGGGTTTCTTTTATAATATTCTAACGTATTACGCCCCCCCATCGCACTAGGTAAAAACTCTAACGTGCAGTCAAATTATCTCTATAATTTATCGTGATTTTATGAACTTAAAGTGTATGATTATGTGTTGTTATTTATGATTATGTGTTGTTGTTTAATGGGTTGCTTTATGTGCAAGTTTGTTGTTTTGTTTTTGAGAATGTGCTTTTATGCATTGTTGTTTAACATATGTTGCTATTAATAATTTATGATTATATGTTGCTTTTCACAACTATTTTCTACTCAATTTGATGTGTTGTAAATGTGGGTATTTTTACCCGCGGGTACCCATATACCCTGACGGGTGACGGATATGAGAAAAAGTTGTACCCTTGACGGGTATGGGTATGGGTGATAAGTAAGTTCAGAGTGAACGGGTAAAGGTCTGGGGAGGCTCCACCCGTATCCATACCTTGCGGGTGCCATCCCTATGCACGGCTCAACGAATTATCTGTGTGGGGTTTATCCCAAAAGCTTTTGCAAGCCCAAATGCATTGAGGCTAATCAAGCCTTTTACCCACCTCATGGGTTTCAAGGAAACTAATCCAGCGTACTAAAAAAACATTAAAAAACCACAAATCCAGGTTAAAAAAGGAAACCAAATCTATCTAGAGAGAGAGAGAGAGAGAGAGAGAGAGAGAGAGAGAGAGTTATGAGACGAAGAGGCGACAACGACTAGGGTTTTGATCGGCGGTGAGCGTGGTTCCCTGGCCTCCGGCCTCATGCAGCGAGGTGATGGGGCCTCGGGTCCTTCCAGGTATGTTTAAAGTTTTTAAGTATAATTTTTATGGTCTTCGTCAGCGACATTCTTGCGGAAGTTGCAACGCCGGTGAGATAAAGTTACTCTTGTTCTTCTTTTGCTGTGATGAATCCTTACCGGGTAGTGCCACAAAGCCAAAGTTATATTGACTTCATAAGTCCAATCTTGCGAAATTCAGGTTTTTGTTCTCACAGATGCATTTATGCAGATATGCGTTTGTGTTAGTGTCTGGTGCTTTTATTGGTATGATATTTTGTGGCTTCAGTGTGCTTCTCCGACAGCTTGGTGAAGATTTTGCAATTTGACAACCTACATTTCTATCGTATCATCTCCGGCCCAAGAACATTCAACGCACAGGTCTTGTCATCTTTTCAAATGCACGACTCACGGGGCTTTCAAAAACCTTGGTAGTTAAGCTCGTGCAAGTATATGATTGGGTGTGCCACGACTTAGGTCTAGTTGCATTATGGTTACTGAAGCCTTGGTAGTAGGTCATGTTGCAAGGATTGACACCACGTCTCCAAGAAATATATTTGTAATTCGTAGTAATAGGAGTATTTCTTTTGCCAGATGTAGTAACATGAGTTATTCTATAATTTTCCTGGGTCTATGATCCAAAGCATTGTACTGCCTATAATGGATGTTGAGCTTCAATAAGACTACTGGTGATTCTCAAAATAAAACTAAAAAGGAAACCTAACTCATCATGCGACTTTTTTGTGTGATGGTAATCTATCATGAGCTTATTCGCCATAGAGAAGTCAAAGCGTGTCCTAAAGAAAGGCTTCTCCTGAGGAGAGTACTTTGGTAGCTTACCACATGTGCACGTGGCCAAATTACTGGTTCTTCGATGTTGAAAACAACAACTTTTTGAAAAAGAACAACTGCTAGTACTTAATTGAATGTGAAAAAAATGAAAATGATGAATCCCAAACGTTCGGGATCTAAACATGGCAAATCGAACGTTTTTATGGCAATTTTTCTGATGCAAGGATGTCAAGTTTAGTTGCCAAGCACATTAATTTTCTGGTAAAAAAATATACATGGAGGATGAATTTCCATATGTTTGAACTAGACTTATCATCCTCGCATCACTAAAATTGTCATAAAACGTTTGATTTGCCATGGTCAAAATCCAAACGGGAGTTGTTGGTTTCCAAAAAAAATGGCCATCTTCTTGCTGCTAGTTTTGGAAAATAAAAACAAATTACCGCTACTTTCTTACCCTTGTTTTTTGTTGCACGGATGGATATTGGAGATTATACTTTAGGTACCGACCCGTTTCAATTTTTTTTTACTTCAGGTAGATGTACGTAATTCCACACGAGCTAGTGACACGTACGTACGTGTTGCTTAGTTACAGGTTAATCGGGTCGAAAATTCCGTAGCTGTTCCGGGTAAAAAAAAAAAAATTCCTTAGCCGTGTAGCACCGACTGTCGGACCGACGCGGTTAAGCTAGCTGCGTGCAGTGTCATTTTCCATCTCAAGAAAACGCGCGACGGCCATTGATCGAGCCACACTACGGAAGCGAAATATATCTGAGATCGGTCGGTATCGATTCGTATGAACAAATTGAAAAAACAAATCTGTGACGCGAGTACTCAAGCAAACTGTTGACACACGAACACGTCACGTGTACCCTTGACGCCGGGGTGATGCACCGCAGCTCACGTCGAAGGAGATCCGACCAACAGCGCGATACGCAAGACAGTCGACGGGCGCTTTTGCAGACCCGAAAACCCCACACCCCCGGGAGGGACCCCGTCAGGGAGTGCGGCGGCTATGGGCCGATTCACTCGCCCCTAGAGCCTCGGTATTCGCGGCTCTCAAACACGAAGAACAGCGAAGAACGAGATAGAAAAACGGTGGAGAGATAAAACATAGATGAAAAAGTAGTATATTGATTTTTTTGATTGTGTGTTGTTTCAATCAGCCGTCACCCCCAACATATATAAGAGGCGGCCGGACTTCCCGTACAAGTAAAGGATTTATCTAGGCTTTCCTTACAAGAAAATTACATCAATTCACGTCCTAGAATCCTAGTTCTGGTCCCACTCGGATTCAGCCCGAATCTGGTCTAATCTTCTGTCTTGCTCCTTGCGTGGGCTGTGGAATCTGCATATGACTTCCGATGGAGACGGTTCAAATATCAATTATGTGTGCTTCGACGAGGCCAACAATCCGTATGTTGATCACTTTTCCAAATAAGGCCATCTTGAATACTCCACGGGGTCATCTCTAATTTCGAGTCGGACTCGTTCATGTAGCTGACTGGACCGTCCGACCCTTGCAGCGTCTCTGCAGGTCGTATACTATGTCGGATGATGATGACTCCAAAAGCAAAGTTGACTGTTTCGACGTTACGAGCAACTCCTGTGTTGAACACTTCTTCATCCGAAGCCATCTAGATAAGTATTTGAGCCCATCTTCAGCATCTGGTCGGATTGGCCTCGACATTTTCTACTGTTCACGGCAGCAAGCTTTCCTGGCAAGGTTACTGTTCACGGCAGCAAGCTTTCCCGGCAAGGTTACTGTTCACGGTGTCAAGCTTTCCCCGGCAGGTTACTGTTCACGGCGGCAAGCTCTCCCCCGGCAAGGTTACTGTTCACGGCGGCAAGCTTTCCCCGGCAAGGTTACTGTTCACGGCGGCAAGCTTTCCCCGGCAAGGTTACTGTTCACGGCGGCAAGCTTTCCCCGGCAAGGTTTTTGAGGCAGTAAACGACCTCGGATGAAAATGTGTCCAAAAGCAAAGTTGACCGTTTTGACGAGACGAAAAACTTTTGTGTTGAACGTTTTCCGATTCGAGGCCATCTTCTGGGCCAAAACACTCACGCATTACATCAGACACTTGCCAAGACATGTCTGGTCTTCCGCGTCATATTTCGCCTCTTGACAGGGCTGCTTCCAGATAGCTCTAACTTTTGCATACGAACTCGGATTGAGATGATTTTTATATCAAAATCGACCGATTCGACGAGACGAAGACAATTCATGTAGAGCATTCCTTCATCCAAGATTGTCCTGGAGGCGTACTTGACCAAAAAGCACTCAGAACACCTACATGACAATCTGAGTGTAGTTTTGGTCTTTGATATGATGCCGAATGATTATGGTCCAAACATCAAAGTTGTTCCACTCGGCAATGTGAATTTTTTCATTTAGAATATTTTGTCATTTGAGGCCATCTCCATTGCATTCTGCATTGTGCCAAAATCAGGTGTCAACACAGGCCTCCCTGTTTTTCGGCAAAGCTTGCATGCCGAAAAATAATTTGCACCATGTTTGTTCTAAGGACGATGTCAACACTCCATCGGCCATCTATTCTTCTCAGGGCGATAATTATGTATCGGCCATGGTTGTGCTAAGGGCGATAATCATATATCGGCCATTGCCTACTTAGGCTTCCTGCCACACACTCGGGTGGTACTTCTTCAAATATTTTGCCATTAAGAGCTCGAGGTAAAAATGCCCCTTGTATTGATTCCACCAAATATGAATTTCCGGGAACAACTCTTGTAATCCTAAAAGGACCTTCCCAACTTGGAGACCACTTCCCGAATTTTCTATCTCTTGAACCAATCGGTAGAATCACTTTCCAGACGAGGTCACCAACTTGAAAATTCTTCAACTTGACTTTCTTATTGTAAGCCCTTGCCACCCTCAACTCATCTCTCTCTATGGCATTCAAAGCAGCCAAACGTTTATCAGCAACCTCATCAATGTTGTCCATCATCAAGTTATAGAAGTCTATTGCCGATAAATCATTTTGTTTGGCTATTCTCAAAGCATTCAAATTTACTTTCACTGGTAAAACAGCCTCCTGACCATATACTAGCTCATATGGAGTCACTTTCGTAGCACCATGCCTTGAGATTCTATGTGCCCATAATGCCTCAGACAACAAGTCATGCCATCTCCTTGGATTATCCTCAATCTTCTTCTTGATGAGCTTGATTAAAATTTTATTGCTAGACTCAGCTTGTCCATTAGCTTGGGCATAATATGGGGAGGAATTGAGCAACTTTATGTTATAAGATTCGGCAAACTCTTTGACTTGGTGTGACATAAAAGATGAACCTTGATCTGTAGTTAACGTTTGAGGAATACCGAATCTATGAATAATGTGCTCGATTATGAATTTAATTACCTCCGTATGCGTCATGTTCTTGAGAGGTACTGCTTCAGACCACTTAGTGAAATAATCAGTTGCCACCAATACGAACCGATGCCCCTTTGAAGAAGACGGATGGATTTGCCCAATAAAGTCTAAACCCCATCCTCTGAAAGGCCACGGCTTGATAATAGGATGCAACATAGCAGCGGGAGCCAATTGAATATCGCCAAATTTTTGACAAGCTTCGCACCCTTTATAATATCTGAAGCAATCATTAATCATGGTCAGCCAATAAAACCCAGCACGTTGTAATAACCATTTCATCTTGGGAGCTGACTGGTGAGTACCACAAATGCCTTCATGTACCTCTCCCATAGCAACCCTTGCTTGGTCCTCATCCAAGCACTTTAAAAGAACATCATCAACTGTTCGGCGATAAAGATCATCATCCCTCATAGTATATTTAAAAGCCATACGCCGAACAGCCCTGTCTACCCTTTCACTCGGATTACGCAAGTAAGCAACAATGGGCCTCCTCCAGTCGGAATTGTCACCTGCACTAGATTTTTTGTTAATGACCGAATCAGTGGGTTCTGGTTCGGCCTCTTCTATACTGGTAAGACAAGACATCGGATTTTGAGAAATATGAAACATGCCATGATCAACATGGTATCCAGATGCTTGTTGTGCCAACTCATTTGCTTTCCAGTTGTCATGTCTAGATATATGTGCAATGCTAAAACAATCCAAAGTAGAGATTATATCTAGACATTTATCAAGATAAACATTAAGTGATTCGTCCAAACACTGAAAGACTTTGGATATTTGATGTACCACTAGTAACGAATCACCATAAGCCTCAATATGTGTAACACCTATAGCAAGTAACATCTCTAGGCCGAATAACAATGCTTCATATTCGTCTTGATTGTTTGTGCAAAAATATTCTAAGCGGCATGAGGCTTCAAAAACAGCACCATGAGGAGATATATAAACAATACCAACACCTTGGCCATTGCTACAAACTGACCCATCAAAGTATAATATCCATGGTACTAATGAAATAAGGTTCATATCAACATCATGCTTGTCATTAATCCGATGTTCAACAATGAAATTAGCAACAATTTGGCCTTTCATGGACTTTAGAGATTCATAAGCCAAATCATATTCAATCAAAGCATAAGCCCACTTGCCAATTCTACCACTAAGAATTGGCCTATGCAACATGTATTTAATGACATCGGTTTGACAAGCTACTACACAAGCACTCGGCACTAAATAATGTCTCAGTTTTGTGCAAGCATAATATAAGCATAGACATAATTTCTCAATAAATGTATACCTTGTCTCTGCGTCCAATAAGCGGCGGCTCAAATAAGTGATGGCATGCTCTTTTCCTTCGATCTCTTGAGTTAGAACAGCACCAATAACTTCTTCCTCTGCTGCAATGTAAAGTCTGAAGGGTTCCCTATGCTTGGGTGCTCTCATCACCGGAGGAGTGCACAAATAATTCTTGATCATATCAAATGCTTCTTGCTGTTTTTCCCCCCAAGTGAAATCAGCATCATCCTTTAACCGAAGGATAGGAGTAAATGCATCAACTTTCCCTGACAGATTAGCTATGAACCTTCTCAAATAGTTGACCTTGCCAAGGAACTTTTGCATATCTCTCTTGCATGTTGGAGCCTCCACTTTCTGTATAGCCTCTATCTTTTTGGGATCAATCTCTATGCCATCTTCATGAATAATGAAACCCAAAAACTTGCCAGCTGACACGCCAAAAGCACACTTCAAAGGATTCATCTTCAGTCCATACTTTTTCATTCTTTCAAAAGCTAAACACAAATCGGCCAAGTGAGATTCAAAAGCATCCGATTTGACAACAATATCATCAATATAAACTTCAAGTATGATACCGAGTAAATCATGGAAAATCAAATTCATAGCCCTTTGATATGTGGCTCCAACATTTTTTAATCCGAATGTCATCACTGTCCACTCGAATAAACCAACGAAACCAGGGCATCGAAAAGAAGTCTTGTACATGTCCTCTTCAGCCATAAAAATTTGATTGTATCCGGCATTACCATCTAGAAAGCTAATAACCTTATGCCCAGAAGCATCATTAATAAGCATATCGGCTATTGGCATAGGATACTCATCTTTGGGTGTAACCCTATTCAAATCTCTGAAATCAATGCACACCCTCAACTTGCCGGATCCTTTCTTCTCCACTGGGACAATGTTAGAAATCCACTCGGCGTACCTGCAAGGTCGAATGAAATTAGCTTCAAGCAGTCGACCGATCTCTTCCTTGATCCGGTCATATGTTTTCGGATTAAATTTTCTGGACGACTGTTTATAAGGTCTAAAACCGGCCTTTATAGGCAACCGATGCTCCACTAGCTCTCTGCTTAACCCTGGCATCTCATGATATTCCCATGCAAAGCAACAAACATATTCTTTCAATAGCTCGATTAACTTAGCTTTACAATCGGCTTTCAAATTTTTGTTTATAAATGTCGGTCGAGTGACTGAACCATCTCCAATATCTACCTCTTCTAATGGATCGGCCGACGTAAAACCTTGTCTAAGTTTATCCATGTCATCCAACTCCTCTATAGACTCATACATATCGTTCTCGCTGGACCGATATTTCACAACACGTTTTTGTAACCACTCAGAGCTAGAATCCATTTAAACATATCATACCTTGGAGCCGATTGCATTCAGTCGGCTTTAAAGAGACGGGCACAAAACCATTCTTGGTTGCGCTGAGAAAATCAAACTCTGATAAGTCACGTCCCGTCAAGCAAGTAGCATTGGGATGTTGCCAATCCACCGACGCATTGGCCAAAGCAACACAGGCCGAGTTATCCGCATGAATGACTTCCACTTCATCATCAACCCACTGAATCAAAAACTGGTGCATAGTGGATGGCACACACTGGTTTGCATGAACCCAATCACGGCCTAGTATGACGTTGTAGTTACCTTGCACCTCGGCGACAAAGAATGCAGTAGCCAAAGTTTTGCTTCCGACTGTAAGCTCCACATACATCACACCTTTGGCTTCAGTTTTCTCTTTGCCTTCAAACCCGTTAAGCACCATATTGGTCTTGATCAATTCTTCATCAGGCAAACCCAATTTCTTGAAGACCGAATAGGGCATAAGATTTACCACAGCACCACCATCAACAAGCATCCGAGTGAGCGACGACCCATTGATATGACCTCTGAGATATAATAGTTTCAAATGCGTTACTGGTTCTTTTGGCTTCTCGAATATCGCGTTTTTAGGGCCAACATCCAGCTGAGCCACCTCCCCTTCCTCATCTACAGCACGAAACTCAGCAGGCAAGTAATACACCATATTGATATCCATACCTTCATGAACCGGGTGTAGACTCATAGTCCAACATATCAGCCTCCTCCTCAAGTGCATTCACCGATTCAGAAATTTGTCCGAGTGAAGAGGAAGCAATAGGTAACGTAGACGATGCAATGATTGCGTCGTCCTTTTTTGGTAGTGTAGGTGCTGCTGTGATAGGCGTAGAGGCCACTGTATCTCGTATTTGTTTGGGCCTCCACACTTGTTTTGTAGGTACCATAGGCCGAGTGTCATTGAACAACTTATCCGTTTGCTTCTCCGCCTCTTGTTCTGCCATCTCTTGGCTCCTTAACCTCTGTAGTTTCCTCTTCTGTGTCTTTGTTAGCCCTGGAGGACACCACTTTGGCTGAGTGTATTTAGGATCTCTCGTTTTTACTCGGCTGGCACTTGCTTCATGGTCATTAGCCGAGTGCTTTGGCGCAATAGAAAGTATCGGCTCAGCCGGTTTGCTATGCACAATTGACTGCTGTATGGCAAATGTTTTGGTGCCCAAGATAAGTGAGTCGGCATCCGTTTTCTCCTTGCTTTTTCCCGACTCAACTGCTGCAACACTTGGTGACTTAACACGCCATTCTTTTCGACTTTGCAGATGCATGAAATTTCCACTCGGGCGCAGCTTTTTACTCTGATGGAATCCACTCGGATGGATGTCACTCGGATGGAATTCACTCGGATGGATCTAGTCGGATGGAATCTATTTGGCCACATTTTTTCACCCGGATAGCTTCCACCTGGGTGCATCCTTACACTCGGATAATTTCCACTCGGTCGCATATTTTGACCAGCCGACTGATAGCCACCGATGTTGAGTCGGCCATTATATGAGTAATCAAGTCGATCCCACACAGATTGCCTCTGCTCTTCTGAAAATTGCGCCTTTGGTCCACTCAGTTTTGTATACCGACTGAACATATCAGCTGATGGTGACCTTGGTCGTTTCAGATGAGTCGGTCGATTGAAACTAGAACCGGCCGACTGGTTAGCATACTTGGACAACAACATATCAAAAGTTGGCTTGATTCGCTTGCGCTGCACTTTAGCTTCATTCTTCTTCCACTTGCCAACTTCTGAACTCTTGGGCTTGACAAATTTAACATGAGTATTTTCTTGCACTTGCGGTTGCCCCCCGAGTGCAGGATTCTTGATGGTGATTTTGATCACTTCCTTGCCATCGGGTTGCTTATCAAGCACAACCTGTCTTCCCAAGACCTTGTTGTCCTCCTTGTCTTTCCTGGGCTCACCGACAATGACATTAGCTTTATTAGCAGATTCGGCTACCTTCGGCCGAATGAGTAGCTTCTTCCCCTCCAAATCCATGGTATTCATTGAAAAAGGCTGTTTATCAACTTGCATTTTAGAAAAGTTCAATCGTCCGTCATTAATGGCCGATTGTATTTGTCGTCGAAAAACATTGCAATCGTTAGTAGCATGAGAAAAAGAATTATGATATTTGCAATAAGCGCGCCGTTTCAGCTCTTCAAACGGCGGCAAAGTATGAGTTATTCTAATAATTTTAGCTTGCAACAAAGCATCAAATATTTTATCACACTTGGCAATGTTAAAAGTAAACTTCATCTCTTCATCACGATTCTTATGAATCGGTTTCAGATCATTGCAAGTAAATGGTTTGGCCTTAGATGGCCAAACAAATTCAGTAGAAAAAACATCACCCTCATCGTCTGAGTGATCACTATCATATTCGATCATTCATTCGATCGGCTTTGTATCTATGCAATCGGCTTTGTATCTATGCACTTCTTTGAGGTCTTTGCTTCAGCTTTCGTGAGCCAAAGCCCTTTGTAAGACTTGGTTGATATTTAAGAACTCATAGCCTTCTAGCTTTTCTCCGATGGGAGTTTTCAAACCACTCAGCACTAGGTCTGCCAAGTCTCTCTCGGTTATCACCAAACTAAAACACCGGTTTTTTGTTTCTCTAAATCTCTTGACGTAATCGAAGACCGATTCATCATGCTTCTGCTTAACCGATGTTAGATGTGACAACTTGAGTTCATTGTCGCCGCTATAAAAGTGATCATGAAACTTCTGCTCTAGCTGCGACCAAACCCGAATGGAACCATGGGGTAAAGAAAAAACCATGAAAATGCGGTACCAGTTAATGATAAAGGAAATAAACGCACTTTCAATTCGTTCAATGAGCCTGCCTCACCCAATTGTGCTAAATATTGACTAACATGCTCCCATGTGGTTTTTGTGCCTTCTCCACTAAATTTAACAAAATCTGGAATTTTATATCCTGGAGGGCACTGGATGGCATCAAAGTACTCAGGGTACGGCTTTTGGTAAATCGATTCCGAGGTAACTCAACTCCAAAATTCTCTCGAAGCATCTTAGCCATCTCCTCTCTAAGATTAGCTAGACCATCATCCATAGTGGACGATGACGCTTGTGGCAGTGGCATAGGAGGAGTAGGGTTACTAGCTGTAGGTAAGAATTGTGGCATGTATGTCGACCCAAAATTTGGTAGTGGTCGAGTGGTTGTAGGTGTAGGTAGGGTTTGGTTCAGCGCTGCCACCGAACCTGGCATGCTCATAATAGGATTAATAGGTGCAGTCACAATCTGATTTGTTTGAGTAGGATAATAAGTCATCGGCATGGGAGGCGCCGATGAGATAGGCAAAGCCAGATTAGGGTTTTGCACACTAGCAGCTACACCATCATTACCACTAGATGATTGAGATATATTTTTTTGAGCATTGGTATTTTCTATGAAAGTTTGATAGACCAGATTGTTACCATCAGCAATACGACTCTCAATCTCAGCCCACTGCTCAGGAGAAAAGGTAGTACTCACAGCGGGTTTAACCTGCTCGGCTTGAAGAGGAGGAAACTTGATTTCTCCAATCGGAGTGATGTTGCCTTGGCGATCCTTCTGGAACTTTGCAAGGAACTCCTGCAAGTCCTTCTCCTCGCGCGCCTTCTTGTACTCCTCATAGACTTGGCGATGATCGGCTGATATCTCATCAAGACTGGGCTTAATGATGTTACGTCTACCTCAGATGGCTTGGGAAGATCAGACATGGTGGATGATGATGATTGATCTTCATTCCCCAGCGGAGTGGCCAAAAAGTGTGTTGACACACGAAAACGTCACGTGTACCCTCGACGCCGGGGGTGATGCACCGCAGCTCACGTCGAAGGAGACCCGACCGACAGCGCGATACGCAAGACAGTCGACGGGCGCTTTTGCAGACCCGAAAACCCCACACCCCCGGGAGGGACCCCGTCAGGGAGTGCGGCGGCTATGGGCTGCCCTAGGTTGATTCGCTCGCCCCTAGAGCCTCGGGATTCGCAACTCTCAAACACAAAGAACAGCGAAGAATGAGATAGAAAAACGGTGGAGAGATAAAACGTAGATGAAAAAGTAGTATATTGATTTTTTCGATTGTGTGTTGTTTCAATCGGTCGTCACCCCCAACATATATAAGAGGCGGCTGGACTTCCCGTACAAGCAAAGGATTTATCTAGGCTTTCCTTACAAGAAAATTACATCAATTCATGTCCTAGAATCCTAGTTCTGGTCCCACTCGGATTCAGCCCGAATCTGGTCCAATCTTCTGTCTTGCTCCTTGCGTGGGCTGTGGAATCTGCATATGACTTCCGATGGAGATGGTTCAAATATCAATTATGTGTGCTTCAACGAGGCCAACAATCCGTATGTTGATCACTTTTCCAAATAAGGCCATCTTGAATACTCCACGGGGTCATCTCTAATTTCGAGTCGGACTCGTTCATGTAGCTGACTGGACCGTCCGACTCTTGCAGCGTCTCTGCAGGTCGTATACTACGTCGGATGATGATGACTCCAAAAGCAAAGTTGACCGTTTCGATGTTACGAACAACTACTGTGTTGAACACTTCTTCATCCGAAGCCATCTAGATAAGTATTTGAGCCCATCTTCAGCATCTGGTCGGATTGGCCTCGACAGTTTCTACTGTTCACGGCAGCAAGCTTTCCCGGCAAGGTTACTGTTCACGGTGTCAAGCTTTCCCCGGCAGGTTACTGTTCACGGCGGCAAGCTCTCCCCCGGCAAGGTTACTGTTCACGGCGGCAAGCTTTCCCCAGCAAGGTTACTGTTCACGGCGGCAAGCTTTCCCCGGCAAGGTTACTGTTCACGGCGGCAAGCTTTCCCCGGCAAGGTTTTTGAGGCAGTAAACGACCTCGGATGAAAATGTGTCCAAAAGCAAAGTTGACCGTTTTGACGAGACGAAAAACTTTCGTATTGAACGTTTTCCGATTCGAGGCCATCTTCTGGGCCAAAACACTCACGCATTACATCAGACACTTGCCAAGACATGTCTGGTCTTCCGCGTCATATTTCGCCTCTTGACAGGGCTGCATCCAGATAGCTTTAACTTTTGCATATGAACTCGGATTGAGATGATTTTTATATCAAAATCGACCGATTCGACGAGACGAAGACAATTCATGTAGAGTATTCCTTCATCCGAGATTGTCCTGGAGGCGTACTTGACCAAAAAGCACTCAGAACACCTACATGACAATCTGAGTGTAGTTTTGGTCTTTGATATGATGCCGAATGATTATGGTCCAAACATCAAAGTTGTTTCACTCGGCAATGTGAAATTTCTCATTTAGAATATTTTGTCATTTGAGGCCATCTCCATTACATTCTGCATTGTGCCAAAATCAGGTGTCAACACGAACACAAAGCATCTTCTATTTGTGAGCAGAAGAGTAGCTAAAAGCACACGTCGAAAAAGTTGAGAACGCGTAAGAGGAACGCGCGTAGGTACGTGCGAGTCAGCTGCATATGCTAGCGCTGCGCCCGTACATGATCTTCTCCATCCTATATAAAGAGACATGCATGCCCTCATGTCAAGCACATATCACAAACACAGATCCTCCTCCTTCAAACACATACATAGATCCTCATCCTCCTATATACCCATCGATCACACAAGGCACGAGTGCGTACGTACACGGACGTATACCGGTGATGGGGCGCCACAGCAGCAGCGGCAAGGCCGAGGCGGGCGGCGAGCAGTACCGCAAGGAGGAGAAGCATCACAAGCACATGGAGAAGTTGGCCAAGCTCGGCGCCGTCGCAGCCGGAGCATACGCTAGGGTACGCCCCACAGCTCACGCTTTACATATTACTTGCGCAATTGATGGCATATGCATTACTCTACTCATGGTTAACTATAGCGCTGATAATTACTTGACAATATGCAGCACGAGAAGCACGAGGCGAGGAAGGACCCGGAGCATGCAAGGTCGCACAAGATCAAGGAGAAGATCGCCGCCACGGTCGCCGCCGGCAGCGCCGGCTTGGCGATCCATGAGCACCACAAAAAGAAAGAGGCCAAGAAGCACGCCCGCCATGGCCACCACCACTGATACACATACACTCATGGATGCAAATGCACACGTAGACCCTTGCTAGCTATCTTATATGTACGGCCGGTTACATTCATTCATTTTGTTGTCTTGTTCCATAGTACTGAATTGCTGTTTGGTATGTGTATTTTCGTCACATAGTCATGTTGGTACATTCTTGTAGTACATGTTTGGGCACATCTCCTCTAATAATAACCTACACGCCTTCTTTTCTCTCGAAATAGCAGGGATCTCCATTGAAAATGCCCAACATTACAACATTACTAGATGTCATGGAGTACTTTCTTGGGTTCGCGTCACCGCCACCCAAGGGCGTGAACCACATGATAAATATTTGTCTCCATGACTCGTGGTTACTTTCTTCTACCGAGCCTTATTATTTGGTTGAGTGTTGCATTCTACCGTAACATGTTGGTATTGTTGCAAGATCTATTGCCTCATATAGGTTGAAGCAACTTAGTTGTATTTAAACTTTGGAGAACTTATACTTCCACTGTCTCTAAATCAACTAGGAAATTTAAAATATGTAGTCAGCTATTTGACCCCACCTCTAGTCGTCATCTTTGATCCTTCGCATGGGGATTCGAAATTTGTGTCTTCTGACCCATAACTAGAATAGTCTTGATAAGTCTCAATCGACTAAGCTTCGTTAAGTCTCACTCGGTGCTATATCCGTGAGATCTTACATTGAGATCCGTGCAAAATTTTATTTTTAGATTTTCCCTTTTCTCTATTACATGTTATCACTTGACTGAGACTTGGTTAAATCTCAGTCGACTGAGACCAAGCCACACCCAAATTAGAATGAACCAAATCTTGAAGAAAAACATCACCTTGAGTTAAATGAAGAAGCTCACCCATTTCCTTTATCAACATCAACTCTACCCTTTATTTGACAACTAGGACAAGGTTATTACTACCTGGACTATCTAGCTCAAGGCGACTTCAATGAAATTGTGCATGCTCATGAGAAAGAGGGTGGAGTTGCACACCCCAACGTTGTATGCAAGCGTTTAGTAATGCTCTTTGATTGCAGTCTGGATTATCTTGGATATAGTGGTGATATTTTCTTGTGGCGCTGGGTCATATGCATGAACGGCTAGACTGGGAAGTGGGCAACAGTGGATGGGTTGGTTTGTTTCCCTGCTTCGATGTGTCAAATGAACGCTTCGACAAATCGGTACCATCACCCGATTCTGGTGGACATCGAGTTCCAGCTAGGCCTGCAACCAAGAGGGTCTAGTGGAACGTTGTCTTGCCGAAGAGGATCTCAGAGAATTGTCCAAACTGCATTAATGTGGGAAGATGCATGGTGTGGTGTCTCTAGGGCAGCTCACATCGGTCATTCGCTCTGCGCTACACCGCTAGGACAAGGAGGTTTTGAAGGGGCCTCATAGTAGAGTCTGAGAATTAGAAAAGAAACTGAATGAAATAACGCCCAGCCCACTAACATGAAATTCCTATGAAATGGAGTACCTGCTAGAACAGGAAAAGAATTTACTAGATCCAAAGAGGCGTGCTGATTGGCTCAGTCACGGTGACCAAAACAATGACTTCTTCCACAGGGCAGCGATGGGACGACGTAAGGAATTTACATTAAACGATTGAAATGCGATCCATGTGATTGGATTGAGGACCAAGACATTATTGATAACGTTAAGCCTAGTGTGACCGAATATATGATTTGTTTTGCGAGAAACCGGATATATAAATTAGGAGTTAAACAAACCTTACACTAGAGATGAGGTTTAAAAAGCTATGTATAATATCAACAAATTAATTAAAGGTACCAAGCCTGGATGACCTACATGTTGTTTTCTACAAGAGTTTTTGCCACAAAGTCGAGGACGATCTCATTGATGAAGTGTTGTTGGCAGTAAACACTAGGAAGATTCCGGATGGCTAGAATAATACCACTATATTTCTCGTCCCTAAGATCGACAATCCTGAGGTCATAACTCAGTTTTTTGGCCCATAAACTTATGCAACGTGGTGTATAAGGTGATTTGAGAACTGCTTGTTAACCGTCCGAAATTTCTTCTGTTGGAGATTATTTCGCCAAACCAAAGTGCTTTTTTCCTGGGAGGTCTTATCTCAGATAATTTGCTGATGTCTTTTGAATCTAATCATGCTATTAAAAAGAAGCATAAAGGTAAATATGGAACTTGTGTGGTGAAGCTTGGCATGCACAAGGCATATGATAGGGCCAAAAGGATTTATCTAGAGAGGATCTTATTACACCTGGGGTTCACGACATATTGGCTGTCACTTATTATGTATTGGAAATATGCCTTAGAGACAATAATACCATATTATTATATTTCTATATTGATAATTAAGAGTTTACATTCTATATTATAACTGCTATGATCATGGAATAAGCGATCCAATGGGAAACTCATATGCACATGTGGAGTGATAGATGGTCAAAAAAGATTCCTAGTCTCGTCTCTAAGACTAGCTGAAGTGTTGTTGGTGATCACATTTTCCAGATCTTAGGATATCATTAAGTGTAACGATAGTTCTAAAACAAAATTAAGAGTATGACCTTAGAATAACAATCATATTGAATCGACCCAAACTTGTTTGTTATACTTTGAGATAATATCGCCGGAACAAAACCGGTAGCGAGGAGACCGGCATAGTGAGCATGTGTATGACTCAAGAGAATACCGATATACCTCACCTTGGGTTTTGTAAAGTATCACGAAGCAAAGGAAATAGCCCATCAAAACCAAAAGTTCACTCGAATGTCATCATGTACTCATAGGGATCGATATGGATGTCCACGGTTTCACTTTCAGTCATTGAACGAAAGGGGTTTTGTTCATGTCTATATTTTACCAAACCTACAGGTTCGCAAGCTTAATGTAATCATGATCTGCTGAGTGTTAGTATGATAGGAGTAATGAGAAAATATTTATGAAATTGTTTCATTAATATTCGAAATAGTTTCGAGAGGAACCGGAAGCGCTTCGGGGTTTCCGGAAGGGTTTCAGAGTTTATCGGACAATACTGGGTATTACCGATAATATATATATAGGTGAAAATGTCTCCAGAGATGTTAAATTAATAATAAAAGGCTCTAATAATAGTCATGAGGCTTTTATATTAATTAAATATCAATGAATCTTAAAAGGCCAAGTGGTGGAAGGAGAATTGGTCCACAAGGGCCCAATAGGGGAGGCGCCCCCTTTTCCTCATGGAAAGGAGGGAGGGAGGATTCATCACTGCACGGTAAACAAACATCACATAATCATGCTATAGATGTCCTTGCGAAGGGTGCAACGCCGGTTAGAATAAAGTTACTCTTGTTCTTCTTTTGCTGTGATGAATCCTTACGGGCTAGTGCCACAAAGCCAGAGTTATCATCACTTCATAAGTCCAATCTTGCGAAATTTGGGTTTTTGTTCTCACAGGTGTGTTCATGCGGATATGATGAGTTTGTGTTAGCGCCTGGTGCTTTTGTTGGTCTGATCTCTTGTGGCTTCAGTGTGCTTATCTGGCATCTTGGTGAATATTTTGTATTTCAACAACCTACATTTCTAGGGGGTCATCCCGGCCGAAGAACGTTCGACGCACACGATGTTTCATCTTTTCACATGGACGACTCATGCGGATGTCAAAAAACCTTTGAAGGTAGTTAATATGCTGATGCAAGTATACGGTTGGCCGTACCACGACCGAGGTGTGATTGCATTATCTTTACCAATGCGGTAATGCCTTGCTAGTAGGTCATGTTGCAAGGATTGTCACCATGGAAAATAAGTCTCCAAGAAATATCTTGGTAATTCATCGTAATAGTGTAATTTTCTTGGGTCTATGATCCAAGGCATTGTACCTCCAATGGATGTTGAGCTTCAATAAAACTATTGATGATTCTTAAAATAAAATTAAAAAGGAAAGCTAAGGGCATCTCCAACATCGATCCGTAAATTCGCTCTGACATCTGTCCGCGGATATGGGGACCAGTCGCATATAAGAATGTGGGAGACGACCATCCAACCATAGCCGCATATATTCAAAACATCTCGCGAAACATTTGGCTAAATGAACCTACTAAAAGCAAACATTTGGCTAAATGAACCTACTAAAAGCACTAAGCAAGGCTACGAAGTACACCACTATGGTGGAAGCAAACATTCCGCCAAATCGAAGCAAGGCTACTAAGCACGCCATGCCATGGCGGAAGCCAACCTTCCGCCAAATGAATGCCTATTTTGATTAATTAAAATACTAATTAGCACCTTCCGCCAAATGTAAATGTATTATTCAGTACTACCTTCCGCCAAAGTGCTAGCAATTTGCTGCAATTATCACATTGCATTTCACTAAATACTAGCCATCATAGGCAGACGCAGAGTAGAGATGATACATGACGGCTTTTTGTTGGTCATCCAGATGTCAGGACTCTTACAAAGCTCACCTACGTTCTGTTCCAATTTGTGGGAGAACGGATGTCCCGACCCGTCGGCGGACCGATGCAGAACCGTACTGAATGGCACAATACATGAACACAACACAGTCCAAACGTATGCGAACAGTCTGAAGGTTGACGTTGAAATGCCCTAACTTATCATGCGACTTTTTTTATGGTAATCCATCATGAGATTACTGGCAGTAGAAAAGTCAAAGGGTGTCTAAGAAAAGGCTTCTCGTGAGGATAGTACTTTGGCAGCTTACCACATGTGCATGTGGCGAAATTACTAGTTTTTTTTAGCTACTTAATTGAATGCTAAAAAATGACCGTCTTCTTGCTGCTACTTTTGAACATAGTACATATGCAAATGCTTATACATGTGCACATACACTTATTTTATTCTTATGAGCATCATCGAGAGACTGAACGAGAACATCATCTTGCGATTGACGAAGTCGATACAGATGCATTTGTAATCGACGAGAACGTCTCCTCTCACTGAACGCACAGCGCCGGAGGATGTGAAATAAATCTATGAAAATACAATCAGCGGTGTCAAGTTTAGGACTTGAATCATGTTGCGCTAGAGATAATACTGTCCTTCTAACCTTCCTACTACAGGTTGGTTCGCCTTTGCCTCTTTTTGTTGCATGGATAGATACTGTAGATGATACGTCAGGTATGGATCCGTTTCAAAAAAAAATGTTACTCCATTTGTAAAGAAATATAAAAATGTTTAGATCCCTATCTTATACTCTCTCCATTTCAAAATAAGTGTCTCAACTATAATACAACTTTATACTGAAACTAATACACAATTGAGTCACTTATTTTGGGCCGGAGAAAGTATTTCTTGAGAGAGGAAATACTTTCAGGTAGATGCACGTACGTCCACACGAGCTAGCGACACGTACGTCTTGCTTAGTTCCAAGTTAATTAGTCGGGTCGAAAATTCCGTAGCTGTTCCGGGCAAAAAAAGAAAAATCCTTAGCCGTGTTGCACCGACCGGCCGACCGACGCGGTTAAGCTAGAATGCGAACGAACTCGGTCTAGTTTCCGTTTCTACTGGAAATCCAGTGGCGTGCGTGTCATTTTCTATCTGAAGAAGAAAACGCGAGGGCGATTGATCGAGCCACATCTAGTCTACGAAAGCGAAATATATCTGCGATCGGTCGGTATCGATATGAACAAGGCTCAATAATTGCTTGAAAATTGAGAACGCGTAAGAGGAAGGCGCGCACGTACGTGCGAGCTGCATGTTGCGCCCGTACACAGATCCTCCTATATAAAGAGACATGCATGCCCTCATGTCAAGCACATATCACAAACACACAAACACAGATCATCATCCTCCATTCCTCATGTATAGACAAGGCAAGGCACGAGTTTAGTTCGCACACCGAGGTACTCCATTGCTAGCTCGGAAAGCTAATTTGTGATGGGCCGCCACAGCAGCAGCAGCGGCAAGACCGAGGCCGGCGGCGAGCAGTACCGCAAGGAGGAGAAGCATCACAAGCACATGGAGAAGCTGGCCAAGCTCGGTGCCGTCGCCGCCGGAGCATACGCTAGGGTACGCAGCAAACACCTCATGCGTTGTACTACTTATTTTCTACGTAATGTGAATTACTCATGCTTAACTAGAACTAACAATCACTTCACGATCGGTATACAGCACGAGAAGCACGAGGCGAGGAAGGACCCGGAGCATGCGAGGTCGCACAAGATGAAGGAGAAGATCGCCGCCACTGTCGCCGCCGGCAGCGCAGGATTCGCCATCCACGAGCACCACAAGAAGAAAGAGGCCAAGAAGCACGCTCGTCATGCCCACCACCACAGATACAATCATGGATGCATATGCACATGTAGACCCTAGCTAGTTATCTTATATGTACGGCCGGTTATATTCATTCATTTCGCTGTATTGCTGTTTGGTATGTTTATTAGTTTTGATTCATGCTAGGCCATTGACGTCGTTGTGGCATACTATGTTGGTACATTCTTGTACATGTTTGGGCACATCTCCTCTAATAATCTAAATGTCTTCTTTCGAAATAGCATGTATCTTTTTTTTTGCGAGTTCAGAAATAGCATGTATCTCCATTATTGTAGAAGGCATCATTACAAGATTACTTGATGAGTCCATGTCATGGAGTACTTTCTTAGGTTCACGTCACCACCGTCCTAGGGCGTGAACCACGTGGTAAATCTTTGTCTCGTTGACTTGTGGTTACATTTTTCTACCGAGCATTATTATTTGACTGAGTGTTGCTTGCTACTGTAACATGTTGGTCTTTTTGCAATATCTGTTGTCTCATATAGGTTAAATCATCTTAGTTGTATTTACATTTTAGAGAACTTATAATGCCGCAGTCGCTAAATCAAATAAGAAATTTCGAATGTGTAGTCTGCTATTGACCCCACCTCTAGTCGTATCTTTAATCCTTGGCCCATAATTAGAATCAAGCAAATAGACCAAAAAAACATAATCTAGCGTTAAAAAATGAAGAAGGTTCACCCATATTCCGTTATCAACATTATCTCTTCCCTTAATTGACAATTAGGTCAAGGTTATTAATCCATCTGAAGGTGACTTCAAGTAATCTTGCATGCTCATGAGAAAGAGGGTGGAGTTGCACACCGCCAACGTTGTATGCAACCATTTAGTAATGCCCTTAATGATTACAATATGGATTATCTTGGTTACAGTGGTGATATTTTCTCGTGGTGCAGGGGGTCACATGCATGAATGAGCAGTGGGCTATAGTCGATGGAGAACCTGCTCCGGTGTGTTTCATATGCAAATGGAGAACCTGCTCAAACAGGAAGAAATCTACTAGATCCAGAGAAGTTGTGCTGATTGGCTTACTCACGGCGACCAAAACACTTACTTCTTCCATAGGGCAGCCACGGGGCGACATAATAAAATTCTCATTAGACGATTGAAAGCAGATACAACTGATTGGATCGAGGAGCAAGAGATGTTCAAGTCACATGTGGCGACCTATTTCTGTTCCCTGTTTTTGCCGGTGGTCCGAGAAACTGACCAGGATATTATTGATAAGGTTAAGCCCAGTGTGACCGAATATATGAATGTGGAGTTAGACAAACCTTACACCAGAGATGAGGTGAAATATCTATGTATAATATGGGTGATTTAAAGGCACTAGACGCGGATGGCCTACATGTTTTCTATAAGAGATTTTGCCACATAATCAGGGAGGATCTCATTCATGAAGTGTTAGCAAACTAGTGTTGGAGACTTTTATTAGAACCTGTCTCTTTATGAGATAGCGTGTTGAGAGCAAAATACACCCCTGCTGATGGAGACCTCCTGAAGTGCAACCTCAAGAAGGGGAGCTCTTATACTTGTCAAAGCCCGTGGGGTGGGATCCAAACTTTTAGGGCATGTTTGGTAGCCGTAGCAACTTTTGTCTGCATTGCATGCTTGACCCAGTTGAGCCTAGCTGAGTAAAAACAAGCAAAAACCAACATTTGCATGTTGTTTTGTTGCCTGGATACCCTCTACCCTACCTGGGGCGAAACGGAAGGTAGGATGTTTCATTGCCCGCTTGTTTAGGTGGAAACACAAACCATGGCGTTTGGTTACATGCAACACATGTGGTCTGGCAACCTCCTCATCAAGGTGGCGAGGTTACCCGCACACTAATCAGGTAGAAAAACGAAAAGACACACATAGTAGCATATAAACATAGTTTTAAACCAAACCAAGCAGTTATGACGATAGTACGACACTTCAACCAAACAGTTTTGAACCAAACCAGTACGTCATTAAACTAATAACAAAACCAGCACGAGCACCAGAGAGCTCTTCTAGACGTTTACGGTGATGGTGTCATCGTGCCTCCCGTACTTGGTCACCACTTCAATGCCTTCTCCATGGCTGGCATCACCTCCTTGCCCTTGTTCTCCGTGTCGATCTGCATTATGAGCATCACAAAATTCTGCATTACGAACAACACAAAGTTCAAAGGTTGATCGGCATTAAATCCTATCGTCCACCTCTCCGAAACACCTATATTTACTCAGCCAAACACTAACTACTTACCGACCACCGCACTCAATTAAGCCTCCTTGTCTCTCACTCCTCTTCCACCTCTTCATCTCCATGAACTCCAACCCCAACCCCTTCCCTTGGGGCATTGGATGGAGGGCTTTCTTCCCCGGGTGCTCGCTCGGTGACCGCAACAAGTTCGAGAACACCATGGAAGTGTGCTCGAACTTCACTAGCATCGAAGACATGCAAAAGGAGGCAGACATTGTGGTGAAGAAGGCGACGGCGAAAGAGTTGAAGACGCTGATTCTGACCCAACGAAGGGTTCTATGTCAGTGGACATCCTGCACAGGGCCATGAATCAGACCGATTCCGGTGATGCTAGTTAGAGGGCAAGATGGTCCAAGTATAGGGGGTACATGGCTCATCAAGACCAACTTCCTGCGTTATGGACTAAGACATTGGTGGCACCGGGGGTCATCGGTCTAGAGTTGGAGGAGGAAGAAGAAGCGGTGGAGGTGGTGGTCAGGGCGCTGGAGCCAGGCCACAGTTGTATGCCGATCGATCTGAACACCGGCAAGGATGAGGAGATGGTGCATGCTACGGTAGCTAGGGTGCCGGAGCCAGGCCCCGCCGCTCCAAGCACCTCTAGGGTTATCATGGCTAGGATTTACTACTATTGTGTAAGATTAACCTCGAATCCCTGTTCCACCTGTACTCAATCCCGAACAAAACCTAAAATCCATCGCTACTTAGTACTAATGAAGAAATGTTGATCAATCTTATGGCTATTTACCCCGATTCCCCTATCCCGTAGAATGTGGATTGAATAGGTGGACCGAATCTTAATGCGGATCGAATATGATAAACATAAGCGAGGAGATGAAAATAGGGCTTTCCGCCATTGCCGAAGTGCTGCAGGTGATGTTGGTGATGCCGGTGATGGAGGCCGATGGTTGGCTTACTGTTCTCCGATCCTCTTATAGCAGTTGTCGGTGTGAGAATGGTAGAATGGTGAGGGAAGGTGGGGGTAATTATTGCTGGTGCTTCAGAAAACAACACGACGTCTTGAGTGTGGCTCCTCGCGTGCAGCTGACGCCACCGTCGTGCATCCCACGCACATGGCTGTTGAAAAACTGTCGATTCGTAGGTTCCCAGCGAGCCTGGCCCCAAGGTTCTTTAAGTTTGTGCTATAAAAGACAAACAGTGAAAGCAGGTAACCAAACAACCCATTTTCTTCCCGGGCGGGCTTGGTTGGCCTATATGCAGGCAACCAAACACGTCCTTATAAGAGGATACATATGGAGAGTAAGTGATGGATCACAAATAAATATCTGGGAGGCCCCTTGGATCCCTAGCAGACCTGCCATGAAAGTGATGAAGAGTAGAGGAAACATTCTGATCATGAAGGTTTGCGACCTACTCAATGTGGACAACAGAGAATGAGATGAACAACTTATCACAAAATCTTTTTGGCCAGTTATTGTGCAACGAATCCTAGACATCCCGCTTGCTATGGGAATGATGGAGGACTTCGTTTTCATGGCACTATAACATGAGTGGTATATTTTTTGGTAAAAAGGCTTATCGCGCAGAATGGAAACACTAACATGGACGAAAGTTGAGGAGATCCCCATGTACTAGGGACGTGTCTGTTAGCTTGCATGAGGCCCGGTCTGGCTCACGCGAGACGGAAAGGCTGATTGGTTGCCTGCTTTCACTGTTTGGCCCGCATGGCACGGACCTTAAAGCACTCATGGTCCTGGCTCCCTGGGAATGCACGAATCGGTAGTTTCTCCAGGGCCAGGCCCGAGCGGTGCACGTGGGCTGCGGCGGCTGCACGCGCGCGGCCATGCTCAAGAAGCCGCGTTGCTTCCTGAAGCGCCGGCAGTTATTAGCCTCACCGCCCCTCACCGCTCCCTCTTCCCACACTCTCCCACTCTCCCAACTCTCACCGGCGGCGGAATATATGAGCAGAGCAAGAATACCACCGGACTCCATCACCGGCGAGCGGATCATCAGTTGGCCCGCGACAATGGCGGTAAGCACTTCTCTCTGTTCGACATGCAGAACTTTTCCCCCTTCGATCCGGCGATAGATTCGATCCACGGCGGAGGGGAATGGGGAATAGAGGTAGATAAGCATGTAGAGGTAGTTCATACTAGTTCATACGAGTTCATAGTACTTCAAACTAGTTCATGCAAGATTAGAATAGAGGTAGATGCGATCACCAGAAGGGGGATTGGGGTATAGGGGGTACACAACGGACACTGGCTCACCGCGGCGGTCGTCACTGGTGTGTGGAGCGGCGGGTCGAGCCGCTGGGCTTCATCTTCTTCTTCATCCCCGTGCGGGCCGGCGGGACGTCAACGTCGTCCTCGCCGGAGCGAGGTCGATCTGCCAGGTACAACAGTCTGGCTTCGGTGCCCTCGCTGGCATCTGCACCACTTCTTCCTCCTGCTTAGGCTCCCCATCGATGACCGCCGGTAGCGCGTTAGCCGTCTCCCAATACACTGCGGCACGACGGTCATTAGGAGCCCAGTAGTTCTTATACTTGCATCACTTCTTCCTCTGTTTAGCATCATCAGAGACGGCCTGATTCATGGCCCAGCGAATGATGACGACTAGAAGTGGGGTCAAATAGCCGAATACATATTTTAAATTTCCTAGTTGATTTAGAGACAGTGGAAGTATAAGTTCTCCAAAGTTTAAATACAACTAAGTTTCTTCAACCTATATGAGGCAATAGATCTTGCAACAAGACCAACATGTTACGGTAGAATGCAACACTCAACCAAATAACAAGGCTCGGTAGAAGAAAGTAACCACGAGTCAGGGAGACAAAGATTTATCATGTGGTTCACGCCCTTGGGTTGCGGTGACGCGAACACAAGAAAGTACTCCATGACATCTAGTAATGTTGTAATGTTGGGCATTTTCAATGGAGATCCCTGCTATTTCGAGAGAAAAGAAGGCGTGTAGATTATTATTAGAGGAGATGTGCCCAAAAATGTACTACAAGAATGTACCAACATACTATACGAGGATTAGAGGGATGTCTATCTAAGTGGGAGTTCTTAAGTAATTTGATTAATTGAACTTAAACTTGTCATGAACTTAGTACCTGATAGTATCTTGCTTGTTTATGTTGACTGTAGATAGATGGCTCATGCTGTTGTTCCGTTGAATTTTAATGCGTTCCTTGAGAAAGCAAAGTTGAAAAATGATGGTAGCAATTACACGGACTGGGTCCGTAACTTGAGAATTATCCTCATTGCTGCTCAGAAGAATTACGTCCTAGAAGCACCGCTAGGTGCCAGGCCTGCTGCTGGAGCAACACCAGATGTTATGAACGTCTGGCAGAGCAAAGCTGATGACTACTCGATAGTTCAGTGTGCCATGCTTTATGGCTTAGAATCGGGACTTCAACGATGTTTTGAACGTCATGGAGCATATGAGATGTTCCACGAGTTGAAGTTAATATTTCAAGCAAATGCCCGAATTGAGAGATATGAAGTCTCCAATAAGTTCTATAGCTGCAAGATGGAGGAGAACAGTTCTGTCAGTGAGCATATACTCAAAATGTCTGGGTATAATAATCACTTGATTCAATTGGGAGTTAATCTTCCGGATGATTGCGTCATTGACAGAATTCTCCAATCACTGCCACCAAGCTACAAGAGCTTCGTGATGAACTATAATATGCAAGGGATGAATAAGACTATTCCCGAGCTCTTCGCAATGCTGAAAGCCGCGGAGGTAGAAATCAAGAAGGAGCATCAAGTGTTGATGGTCAACAAGACCACTAGTTTTAAGAAAAAGGGCAAAGGGAAGAAGAAGGGGAACTTCAAAAAGAACGGCAAGCAAGTTGCTACTCAAGAGAAGAAACCCAAGTCTGGACCTAAGCCTGAAACTGAGTGCTTCTACTGCAAGCAGACTGGTCACTGGAAGCGGAACTGCCCCAAGTATTTGGTGGATAAGAAGGATGGCAAGGTGAACAAAGGTATATGTGATATACATGTTATTGATGTGTACCTTACTAGAGCTCGTAGTAGCACCTGGGTATTTGATACTGGTTCAGTTGCTAATATTTGCAACTCGAAATAGGGACTACGGAATAAGCGGGCACTGGCAAAGGACGAGGTGACGATGCGCGTGGGAAATGGTTCCAAAGTCGATGTGATCTCGGTCGGCATGCTACCTCTACATCTACCTTCGGGATTAGTATTAGGCCTAAATAATTGTTATTTGGTGCCAGCATTCAGCATGAACATTATATCTGGATCTTGTTTAATGCGAGACAGTTATTCATTTAAATCAGAGAATAATGGTTGTTCTATTTATATGAGTAATATCTTTTATGGTCATGCACCCTTGAAGAGTGGTCTATTCTTATTGAATCTCGATAGTAGTAATACACATATTCATAATGTTGAAACCAAAAGATGCAGAGTTGATAATGAAAGTGCAACTTATTTGTGGCACTGTCGTTTAGGTCATATCAGTGTAAAGCGCATGAAGAAACTCCATACTGATGGACTTTTGGAACCACTTGATTTTGAATCACTTGGTACTTGCGAACCATGCCTCATGGGCAAGATGACTAAAACACTGAGATTTGTTGGAAATCATACATACCGATGTATGTGGTCCGATGAATATTGAGGCTCGTGGCGGATATCGTTATTTTCTCACCTTCACAGATGATTTAAGCAGATATGGGTATATCTACTTAATGAAACACAAGTCTGAAACATTTGAAAAGTTCAAAGAATTTCAGAGTGAAGTTGAAAATCATCGTAACAAGAAAATAAAGTTTCTACGATCTGATCGTGGAGGAGAATATTTGAGTTACGAGTTTGGTGTATATTTGAAAAATTGTGGAATAGTTTCGCAACTCACGCCACCCGGAACACCACAGCGTAATGGTGAGTCCGAACGTCGTAATCGTACTTTACTAGATATGGTGCGATCTATGATGTCACTTACTGATTTACCACTATCGTTTTGGGGTTATGCTTTAGAGACGGCCGCATTCACGTTAAATAGGCCACCATCAAAATCCGTTGAGACGACGCCTTATGAACTATGGTTTGGCAAGAAACCAAAGTTGTCGTGTCTTAAAGTTTGGGGCTGCGATGCTTATGTGAAAAAGCTTCAACCTGATAAGCTCGAACCCAAATCGGAGAAATGTGTCTTCATAGGATACCCAAAGGAGACTGTTGGGTACACCTTCTATCACAGATCCGAAGGCAAGACATTCGTTGCTAAGAATGGATCCTTTCTAGAGAAGGAGTTTCTCTCGAAAGAAGTGAGTGGGAGGAAAGTAGAACTTGACGAGGTAACTGTACCTGCTCCCTTACTAGAAAGTAGTACGTAGTACATCACAGAAAACTGTTTCAGTGACACCTACACCAGTAAGTGAGGAAACTAATGATAATGATCATGAAACTTCAGATCAAGATACTACTGAACCTCGTAGATCATCCAGAGTAAGATCCGCACCAGAGTGGTACGGTAATCCTGTTCTGGAAGTCATGCTACTAGATCATGATGAACCTACGAACTATGAAGAAGCGATGGTGAGCCCAGATTCCGCAAAGTGGCTTGAAGCCATGAAATCTGAGATGGGATCCATGTATGAGAACAAAGTATGGACTTTGGTTGACTTGCCCGATGATCGGCAAGCAATTGAGAATAAATGGATCTTCAAGAAGAAGACTGACGCTGATGGTAATGTTACTGTCTACAAAGCTCGACTTGTCGCGAAATGTTTTCGGCAAGTTCAAGGGATTGACTACGATGAGACCTTCTCACCCGTGGAGATGCTTAAGTCCGTCCGAATCATGTTAGCGATTGCCGCATTTTATGATTATGAAATTTGGCAAATGGATGTCAAAACTGCATTCCTGAATGGTTTTCTGGAAGAAGAGTTGTATATGATGCAACCAGAAGGTTTTGTCGATCCAAAGGGAGCTAACAAAGTGTGCAAGCTCCAGCGATCCATTTATGGACTGGTGCAAGCCTCTCGGAGTTGGAATAAACGTTTTGATAGTGTGATCAAAGCATTTGGTTTTATACAGACTTTCGGAGAAGCCTGTATTTACAAGAAAGTGAGTGGGAGCTCTGTAGCATTTCTGATATTATATGTGGATGACATATTGCTGATTGGTAATGATATAGAATTTCTGGATAGCATAAAGGGATACTTGAATAAGAGTTTTTCAATGAAAGACCTCGGTGAAGCTGCTTACATATTAGGCATAAAGATCTATAGAGATAGATCAAGATGCTTAATTGGACTTTCACAAAGCACATACCTTGACAAGATTTTGAAGAAGTTCAAAATGGATCAAGCAAAGAAAGGGTTCTTGCCTGTGTTACAAGGTGTGAAGTTGAGTCAGACTCAATGCCCGACCACTGCAGAAGATAGAGAGAAAATGAAATATGTTCCCTATGCTTCCGCCATAGGCTCTATCATGTATGCAATGTTGTGTACCAGACCTGATGTGTGCCTTGCTATAAGTTTAGTAGGGAGGTACCAAAGTAATCCATGAGTGGATCACTGGACAACGGTCAAGAACATCCTAAAATACCTGAAAAGGACTAAGGATATGTTTCTCGTATATGGAGGTGACAAAGAGCTCACCGTAAAAGGTTACGTTGATGCAAGCTTTGACACTGATCCGGACGATTCTAAATCGCAAACCGGATACGTGTTTACATTAAATGGTGGAGCTGTCAGTTGGTGCAATTCTAAACAAAGCGTCGTAGCAGGATCTACATGTGAAGCGGAGTACATAGCTACTTCGGAAGCAGCGAACGAAGGAGTCTGGATGAAGGAGTTCATATCCGATCTAGGTGTCATACCTAGTGCATCGGGTCCAATGAAAATCTTTTGTGACAATACTGGTGCAATTGCCTTAACAAAGGAATCCAGATTTCACAAAAGGACCAAACACATCAAGAGACGCTTCAATTCCATCCGGGATCTAGTCCAGGTGGGAGACATAGAGATTTGCAAGATACATACGGATCTGAATGTTGCAGACCCGTTGACTAAGCCTCTTCCACGAGCAAAACATGATCAGCACCAAAGCTCCATGGGTGTTAGAATCATTACAGTGTAATCTAGATTATTGACTCTAGTGCAAGTGGGAGACTGAAGGAAATATGCCCTAGAGGCAATAATAAAGTTATTATTTATTTCCTTATATCATGATAAATGTTTATTATTCATGCTAGAATTGTATTAACCGGAAACATAATACATGTGTGAATACATAGACAAACAGAGTGTCACTAGTATGCCTCTACTTGACTAGCTCGTTAATCAAAGATGGTTATGTTTCCTAACCATGAACAAAGAGTTGTTATTTGATTAACGAGGTCACATCATTAGTTGAATGATCTGATTGACATGACCCATTCCATTAGCTTAGCACCCGATCGTTTAGTATGTTGCTATTGCTTTTCTTCATGACTTATACATGTTCCTATAACTATGAGATTATGCAACTCCCGTTTACCGGAGGAACACTTTGGGTACTACCAAACGTCACAACGTAACTGGGTGATTATAAAGGAGTACTACAGGTGTCTCCAAAGGTACATGTTGGGTTGGCGTATTTCGAGATTAGGTTTTGTCACTCCGATTGTCGGACAGGTATCTCTGGGCCCTCTCGGTAATGCACATCACATAAGCCTTGCAAGCATTACAACTAATATTTTAGTTGTGAGATGATGTATTACGGAACGAGTAAAGAGACTTGCCGGTAACGAGATTGAACTAGGTATTGGATACCGACGATCGAATCTCGGGCAAGTAACATACCGATGACAAAGGGAACAACGTATGTTGTTATGCGGTCTGACCGATAAAGATCTTCGTAGAATATGTAGGAGCCAATATGGACATCCAGGTCCCGCTATTGGTTATTGACCGGAGACGTGTCTCGGTCATGTCTACATTGTTCTCGAACCCGTAGGGTCCGCACGCTTAAGGTTACGATGACAGTTATATTATGAGTTTATGCATTTTGATGTACCGAAGGTTGTTCGGAGTCCCGGATGTGATCACGGACATGAAGAGGAGTCTCGAAATGGTCGATACGTAAAGATTGATATATTGGAAGCCTATGTTTGGATATCGGAAGTGTTCCGGGTGAAATCGGGATTTTACCGGAGTACCGGGAAGGTTACCGGAACCCCCCGGGAGCTAAATGGGCCATGACGGGCCTTAGTGGAAAAGAGAAGAGGCAGCCCTACATGGGCTGTGCGCCTCCCCCTTCCCCTAGTCCTATTAGGACTAGGAGAGGTGGCCGGCCCCCTCTCTCTCTTTTCCCCCTCCGCGAATCCTATTCCAACTAGGATTGGGGGGGGGGAATCCTACTCCCACAGGGAGTAGGACTCTCCTGGCGCACCCCTTGTGGCCGGCCAGCCTCCCCCCTTTGGTCCTTTATATACTGAGGTAGAGGCACCCTAGAACACACAAGTTGATCCACGTGATCTATTCCTTAGCCGTGTGCGGTGCCCCCAGCCACCATATTCCTCGATAATACTGTAGCAGAGTTTAGGCGAAGCCCTGCTGCTGTAGTGCATCAAGATCGTCACCACGCCGTCGTGCTGACGAAACTCTTCCCCGACACTTTGCTGGATCGGAGTCCGGGGATCGTCATCGAGCTGAACGTGTGCTCGAACTCGGAGGTGCCGTAGTTTCGGTGCTTGATCGGTTCGATCGTGAAGACGTACGACTACTTCCTCTACGTCGTGTCAACGCTTCCGCAGTCGGTCTGCGTGGGTATGTAGACAACACTCTCCCCTCTCGTTGCTATGCATCACATGATCTTGCGTGTGCGTAGGAAATTTTTTGAAATTACTACGAAACCCAACATATATGTGTGGGGGCTGAAGCCGACGACTACAATCTTTCAGGTTATATACATGTATACATAAACGGCCGCACAGGAGGCATCACAATACTTTCGGGCAAAAGTATAAATACAGCCTTGATAAATTCAATAAAACGTTGTTTTTACAATGGGAATACATGTCACTCAAACATAAAATTCTTCGAGCACTGGGCCTCTATCGAACGAGCGCCCTCAAGAACTTCTTCAAAATAGTGCTCGGCAGCCACTCGGCCTATGGCCGAACCCTGCGCCGCGACAGTGGCGGCATCCATCTCCGCCCAGTATGTTTTGACATGGGCAAGGGCCATCCGCGAGCCTTCTATGCATGCCGACCTCTTCATCGCATTAATGCATTGCACCGCACCAAGGAACTGCTACACCAAGCTAAAATAGCTGTTCGGCTTTGGCCTTTCCGGCCAAAGATGATCCACGACAGACCTCATGGCGAGTCCGGACAATCTATTGAGTTCGGCCCATTCGGCAAGCTGATCAGTCAATGGAAGCGGACGCTCTGGAACGTTAAATTGTGACCAGAACAGCTTGTCCACTTCACGATCTGTTTGACCTCAGAAGTATTCGGCCGCATCGACAGCGCTCGCCGCCAAGTCCAGATATGCGTCGGCCGAACTCCACAGCCGATCCAGAGGGGCATACCGCGGATCACCGAACTTCCTCCGCAGCATAAAGGGCTTCCCAGCCACAATGTCCCTGGCTTCACGCAGTTCCTCCTTCTTTGCTCTCATTGCAGAGCGGGTGTCTTTGGTCGCCATTGTGGCCTTTTCGAGGTCCGTAGCCTTCGCCCGGTTTTCTTCTTCAAGAAACTGGCAGCGGTCGGCAGTGTCTTTTAACTTCACAACCATTTTGGCCATTTTCTCTTTGCTCTCGCTATGCGCGGCCTTCTCGGCTCTCAACTCTTCGGCCGCCTTCAAAGCGGCCGCATTACTACTCCTTGCTTGCTCCTTGGCTCGGGCAAGCTCTGCCCGCAGGGCCTCCACGGTGGCAGCTCCATCTGCAGTCACAACATATTAAAGATACTGGCATCACGCTGCTCTTACTATGTGACATTCACTATAAACATCACCTACCCTGTGCCTCGTCAAGCCGCTTGTTAACAAGCTCGATGTCGGCATCCACCGCATCCAGTTGCCGCTTTAGTTCGGCAACCCCATCAGTCCGTTTAGCCACCGGAGCTTCAGACACCTGCACATAAAGGCGGTCTGGTTATTACCTAGGACTATGATCCTCTGTTCACCGCCGTTCTTGACGACAACCAGAGTCTCAGGGGCTACTATCTACACAGGGCACACCTAAAAATGTGCGGTACTATCACAAATGTATATCATTTCACGTACCTCAAAGCCCGTCAGTAGACTCATAAAGGCTTCATGAAACCTGCTTTCGGCGGACAAAATCCTTTCAATCACCGTACCCATCAATTTACGGTGCTCTTCTGAGATAGTGGCTCGCTCTAGCAGATCCCTCAGTGCATCCGACCGCATACCAGACGGTTCTGGATTCTTTTGGTTGCTCTCTTCAAGAGTTGGATACTGGGGACTTCGGGCGACCATAGGATTATCTTCTGGCCTCACCGGATCCGGAGTGACCCTCCGCGATGACACTTCAAGGTCGCCCGCTTCTTGAGCCGGGGAATCTAGGGGAGGCGTTTCGCTCTCCATCATCTCTGGAAGAAGATCCCTCGAAGACGAGCTCTGCTGAGAAGGGTTAAGATCCGAACTGCAAGATAAATGCTTCAGTCATTTTCCTCAAAGGTAAGGTAGTATATCTTCTCTACTAAGCACTTTTTTATTACTTACAGCTTGTTACAGGGCTGATCCCCGCGCGGACTTTGTGCGGCAAGAGCACCCTCCGAGGCAGGACCCTCTGGTGAAGTTTTCCTCTCCCATTTGGAAACTTTGGTTTCCGTATCTTCAGAGATAGTCCTCTTCCTCCCCCGAGGCGAGGGAATGTCAGATTCTTCCCCTTGGTTATCCTCCCTCACGGAGGCGCTCATTCCCTCGATTGGAATAGGTAGCGGTGGAGGACCGCTTTCACCCTCTTCATTCCCCCCTTCATCTTCCTTTGAGGGCACGGGGCAGGGTGCTGGCTCGAGCATCTTTTCCAACACCGGATTGTCCAAGCCTTCAGGAAGGGGGGCCGAACACCGGATCATCTTTGCCTTTGCTATCCAGTCCTGGTCAAAGAGCGACTCTTCAGAATGATGTCATGATAAATAAAAAGACGGTGTGTTCGGATGTGGGATTGCTTACTTGGGCCGCAGTGCGGTTGCTGCTTAGGCCCACGTCCTCGGTAGTGTCCGGACACTCTGCTTGGGGTCCAAAGAACGATTTGTACAACTCCTCGTGCGTCAGGCCGAGGAAGTTCTGGATAGTGCGCGGTCCTTCCGAGTTGAATTCCCACATACGGAGGGGCCGGCGTTTGCAAGGCTGGACTCGATGAACCAGCATGACTTGCACTACCATAACCAAACTAAAATATCCCTCGAAGAGATCTCGGATGCGACTCTACAGTATGGGCACATCCTTGGCTGGACCCCAGCTCAGCTCCCTGCTGATCCATGACATCAGTTGTGGTGGAGGGCCCGAGCGAAGGGCGGGGGAAGCTACCCACTTGGCACTTCTGGGAGCGGTGACGTAGAACCACTCTCGTTGCCATAATTTGGACACCTCTGGAAAGGAACCCTTTGTCCATGGAGCTCCAGCGATCTTGCTTATTAATGCACCTCCGCACGCTGCATGCCGCCCCTCGACCGTCTTCGGCTTCACATCAAAGGTCTTGAGCCACAGGCCGAAGTGAGGGGTAATGCGGAGGAAGGCCTCACATATGACAATAAATGCCGAGATGTGGAGAAAGGAATCCGGGGCTAGATCGTGGAAATCAAGCCCGTAATAGAACATCAAACCCCTAACGAAGGGATCCAGAGTGAGGCCTAGTCCTCGGAGGAAGTGGGAGATGAACACGACGTCTTCATTGGGTTCAGGAGTAGGGACGACCTGCCCTCGGGCAGGCAGCCGATGCGAAACTTCGGCGGTTAGGTATCTTGCCTCCCTCAACTTCTTGATATCCTCTTCCATGACAGAGGAGGGCATCCACTGACCCTGGAGACTGGATCCGGACATGATTGAAGGTCCGAAGCACCTGACCTGGGCTTTGGGTGTTAGAACTCGAGGCGGGGGAAGGATTCGATTGAGCACGGGAGGCAAAAAGTAAAAGCCTTGTCCCTTTATAAAGAGGGTGAATATCAAGCGTCCTTCTCGTGGCCGTTTGGGACTTGCCTAAAATCTAGGAGTCCTAGGCGTGATTGGGTTACCCACGCCCGTATTGATGAGAATCCCGTAATAAGGGGGACACGATCTCTGCTTTGACAAGACGTGTCAAGAAACTGCCTCGCGTTATGTGTGGGGCTAGTTAAAGAAAAATGGTTCAAATAATCACCGAGCCATGGCATGATGTCATGTTGCCAAAACGTGTCGGCAGATTAGATTTGTGGAAATGTTATTCTCTCTACGGTGTTATGTGGAACTTATTTTGTAGGATCGGACACTATCCTTTTATTCACACTCTTCTGTGGTGTATCCGGAGGAGGAACCCGCCTTGCAATGCCGAAGACAACACTGCGCGCCAGACTCATCGTCATTGAAGCCTGGTTCAGGGGCTACTGAGGGAGTCCTGGATTAGGGGGTCTCTGGACAGCCGGCCTATATCCTTTGGCCGGACTGTTGGACTATGAAGATACAAGACTGAAGACTTCGCCCCGTGTCCGGATAGGACTCTACTTGGCGTGGAAGGCAAGCTAGGCAGTACGGATATGGATATCTCCTCCTTTGTAACCGACCTTGTGTAACCCTAGCCCCTCCGGTGTCTATATAAACCGGAGGGTTTTAGTCCGTAGGACAACATACAATCATACCATAGGCTAGCTTTTAGGGTTTAGCCTCTCCGATCTCATGGTATATCAACTCTTGTAATACTCGTATCATCAAGAATAAATCAAGCAGGACATAGGGTTTTACCTCCATCAAGAGGGCCTGAGCCTGGGTAAAACATCGTGTCCCCTGCCTCCTATTACCATCCGCCTTAGACGCACAGTTCGGGACCCCCTACCCGAGATCCGCCGGTTTTGACACCGACAGTGGTGTTTGGCAATGGGGTTTGGGTAAGTTTGGCATGATCGTTGTCTTGATGGCACTACTCTAAAAGATATAGCCCCATCCTTGTTCTGGCTTGGGGGGCAAAAGCGTATCTATGTCATCCGTGCTCTTTAGGACAATAGCTGGATGTGATCCTTTTGGAACTTCACTATCACTGCCCAAATTCATGAGTTCATCGTCACTTGGGATGCCTTGGAATCGGTGCACATGGACCCCCTCACACCGGACTCAATCTCTTGGACGGCCTCGACCTATGGGAGTTACTCTACTACCTCTGCTTATAGGCTTCAATTTGAGAGGTTGACACCAACTTTCGATGCTCGCAAGGTCTAAGAGGCTAGAGCAGAACCAAAGTATAAGCTTCTGTTTGGCTTCTCCTCCAGCTGGAAACCCTTAGCGGTGACCGCCTTGTTGCTCGTGTGGCCTTGTGCAGAGGTATGTGCCCTTTTCTCCATGGAATTCGAGTCCAACAAGCACCTCGCGCGGGATTGTTACTTCACTCGTTGAATTTAGAGCATCGTTGTCGTCTGGCTATCTTTTACTCGCAATTTGGCCCTGGATTTCTCCTCCCTCGAGGAATAGTGGAACCTGAACAGTGCCAGTCTTGATTCGAAAAGGGGAAAATCGGCAAGGTCACCATGTTTGTTCTTTGGAATGTGCATAAGGAGCGAAGTCATTTAGACATGCCTCCCCCTAGGTTGTTGGTGTTGCTTTCCTCGTTCAGGAAGACATTTGCCAACATGACCTGGCAATGAAGGTTGCCTTGTATTAAGTTTTAGTGTTACTCTGCTCATGTAAATAGTTTTTGTACTCTTTGCTTTTTTCGTATCATAAAGAAATTAGCAGACCGACTACCTTGCATCGTCTAAAAAATAATTAACAAGTTTGAACTAGACGGTGGATCCTCTAGCTTTGCCACTACTTGTTGACCCCTCGCAGAATGAGGAGAAAGTGGAAAGTGAGCGAGCATTACCGAGAGAATATCTTAGCATCTTTTTTTCCTTACATTGATCATTTATTTACTATGTCATTTTCTTCATATTGCCAACTACATGAAGGAGGATGATCAGTTCTTCATGTAGAGAAGGAATTGTGCATAAGATCTTGGTCACAACACCATCGACAAGATGACTCTGGCATTGTGCATAATGGCATATGGTATTCCTACCGATTTAACTGATGGTCATTTGGCAATGGGAGAGAGCACTTCCATCGAGCTTGTGAAGCAATTTGCAAAGGCGTTGCAACAAGGCTGAAACTTTTTATATATTAACAATATAATAGAGTGAGTTAAACTAACACATACTATTGCCACAAAACAATAACTAGCTATAGACATCATTCTCGAGCTCCATTCAACTTTGCAAATGCACGTAGTAAAATATCACCTTTTCTACGGTTTCTAATTGTGTCACAACAGGTGCCAATATTTTTCTCCCATTTCCCATATATCACATCTATTAAAGTTTACAATGCCTTCATTTCAACATGTTAATGTCATGATGAAACGACATCATATGTCCCTTGAATTATGCAACCGATGAAACAAAAAAAATGCACATACACACTGATGTGAGAAGCGAGTGGCAACATGAACATATTCCTACCAAATCCCCTTTAATAGTAGAGATACATGTGATTTGATAAGATAAGAAAATATGTGATTTAGAAAGAAAAAGGAAAAATAAAAAATGCGCACACGCATCAAATGGGCCGGCAAACTTTGATTATAGTTGATGTTTTGGTAAGCTTTGATTTGATTTTGGTATAAGTAATGGAAGGCAAGTAAAGTTTGGATTTAGTTGAGATTTCCTAAGATTGGCTTGAATGAGTTAATGCATGAAGTTGTTTTGGGAAAGTGTCGATTTGATTGATTTAATGCACACGTCAACTATGTCGGCCCAAATTTGTTGCCCCTTGAGAGAAAGATCGGCTGTAAGACACTCGCGGGCGTAATATATGGTTGGTGGGATGTGAGGCAGGATTACCAACTCCCCCTTTAGGAGTAGAGATACATGATTTCTAAAAAATAAAGCCTAGCCAATACATGCATGCATACAAGGTTCACACCAATATTTAGTCACACAACATATAAGGGGAGCTTGCATTTGCTATAGAAATGCTAGAACCAAATGCAGCGGAGCGAGTTGAGCTATGGACACAAATGTATATATCGCTTGCGCTCGTCTGAGCTTAGGATTTCACAACATTTGTGCGAAGACGTTGATGCCACAACTTTCACTCCACCTAGATTTTAGGGTCGAATAGTAGTTAGGGAGAGTCATCCACGGTTCATTCTATTTCATTCCCCTACATTCGTCTGGCTAGCTATAATGCCCTCCTCTGCTACTCGCCTGCCTCGTGCCACCGTTGGCCACGTCTTTGACCCCATCAAGCCAAACCCTATGAGTGGATGGCGCTCTCCAACACCACTAGCATGGTCAGTGGCATCATAATTCGGTGAGCGTTATACACGAAGAACTATTTTTTTTCATTCTTGTGAACAAATATTCTCGTTTATTGCTCCAGTATATTTAGTCATGATCCTTCTGAAGTCCTTTTTTATTTCCCTATAACTTATAAATTCAATTTATAATATTAGTTATATCGGTAATCCGTTACACAAAGACAAACTAACAACATATTATTGTTGCAAAATATGAGGATACAATGTTATTTGTTACACAACTTTAGAGATTATCACCTAAACCTTTTCTAGTAACTATATACCCCCTTTGATCCAGATTAATTGTTGTTAATTTAGTACGAAATAATATTTGTTATTTTGTATTTGATACATTGACTCTTCTAAAATTTTCTTTCAATCGAGTGCCCCAAGATCAAAGGAAGATAAGATTCCAAGCCTAAATAGATTAATTTGAGGAATTCAGAACAAAACCATAGTGTATATGTATGTTTTTTTGTTCTGTTTGAGCATTATAAAGTATCTTATTTTGTGGGGATTACGAAAAATATCTTGGACCTCCAAAGTATGTTATCTAGACTTATATTTCAAGAATGTATGATTGTCTATTGACACTCATGTTTTTGCATCATATTAGTAGCAGAAAATGTTAATTTTGTTAATTATTTGAGTTTTTACCACATTTTACCATTTGCTTTGTTTGTAACCATTTCAATAAGGTTTTGAATGTACACTCGGTACCCCGCATGCATCCAAATTTATTAAGTTATTTTTTTACTAAGAAGGCATGTGACACTAGGCAAAGCAATGGAAAATAATTGGTACAACTCAGCTGTAATAGAGTTGGTTAAACTAACACATACTATTGCCGCAAAATAACAATTAACTATAGAGATCATTCTCAAAGGTCCATTCAACTTTGCAAATGCATGCAGTAAAATGTCATCTTTTCTAGGATTTCAAACTGTGTTGCAACAGGTGCCAATATTTTTCTCCCATTTCTCATATGTACCATCTATTAGAGTTTGCAGCGCCTTCAATTCAACATGTTAATGTCATGATGAAACGACATCATATGTCCCTTGAATTCTGCAACCGATGAAATGAAAAAAATGCACATACACACCGACACGAGAGGCTAGTGGCAACCTGAACATATTCCTACCAAATCCCCTCTAGTAGTAGAGATATATGTAATTCGGTAAGATAAGAAAATATATGTGATTTAAAAAAGGAAAAAATAAAAACGCGTGCACGCATCAAATGGGCCGGCCAACTTTGATTATAGTTGATGATTTGGTCAGATTTGATTTGATTTGGGTATGAGTAGTGGAAGGCAAGTAAATTTTGGATTTAGTTGAGATTTTCTTAAGATTTGATTTGAATGAGTTAATGCATGATGTTATTTTTTTTGAAAAATGCTGATTTGATTGAGTTAATGCATGCGTCACATAGGTCGACCCAAATTGGTTGTGCTTGAGCGAAAGATCGAATGTAAGACACTCTCATGGGCATAATATAGGGTTGGTGGGATGTGAGACGAGACTATCAACCCCCCATCTCGTGTAAACTAAAGATGAAAAAAATATGTGATTTAGTAAAAAGGGAAAATAAAAACTTGTGCATGCATCAAATGGGCCGGCCAACTTTGATTATAGTTGATGTTTTGGAAAGATTTGACTTGATTTGGGCATGAGTAGTGGAAGGCAAGGAAAATTTGGATTTAGTTGAGATTTTCTTAAGATTTGGTTTGAATGAGTTAATGCATGACGTTATTTTGGGAAAATGCTAATTGGACTGAGTTAATGCATGCGTCAAATGGGTCCACCCAAATTGGCTGCACTTGGGCGAAAGATTGACTATAAGATGCTCTCACGGGCGTAATATAGGGTTGATGGGATGTGAGGCGAGACTACCAACTCCCCTTTTAGGAGTAGAGACGTACAAAATAACCATATAATTGTGCAATTTTCACACTCTAGTAAATACACATGTTATATAGTACTTACATGTATACATAATGCACTCAATCAACATTCCAAAAATACTCATAAAAACGACTAAAAAGAAAACAAATAGCAAAAACTGCATAAAAAAGAAAATAAGGGAGCACTGTCGGCGAGGCAACTTGAAATGGGCTGCAGCCTAATAAGAGATTGACTGACTCACAACAGTGCTTGGTTGGAAATTTGGGCCCAAAACATGACAGGAGTCACAAGAGAAACAAAAATGTGCATGAATTTTGAAGCAGAAATCAAGGGCCTAAAAAAATCGTAAGCCAAATTAAATTTCAAGGCAACTTACGTATTGCTAAATTTAAAAATTAAAGCTAGATCATTTAAAAAAGAAAGCTAGATGATTTTATTCCAACAAAAAACGGTGGCAATTAATTTCCTAAAAAAGTAGGCATCAGTTATTGATTCGACACATGACAACTAAGTATTGAAAGATCAATAGTCAATTACACCGGTGGTGCTAGAACTTGACGTAAATGGTCATTTTAGTGTTAGAACTTGTGGTGTACATCAAAGTGGTGCAAAAACTTGGCTTGGGCATGCAAATACGGTGCTAATCGCGTTTGTATATGGCAGCGACGCTGACGAGGCATGCCACGTGGCGTGGGGGCCTGCTGTCAGTGATAGCACAATGCTTTTTTGCAAAAATCATCTCGATTTTTTTATTTTTTCCACAGAAAAGCCTGGACAAAAAACCACCTCGCCTTTTTTATTTCTTTCATAGAAAAGCCCCCAACAAAAATGGCAAGGTCAGCAATCGACCTGACAACCTCTAGTAGCCTGCGTGTGCAGCCCATCCAAGTCGTCATTTGTGTACACTAAAGAAAGAATCTTTATATATCTTCTATTAGACAACATAAATTAAGAATTTTATTTTTTCGAAAAAAAGTATGCAGACGCTGAAATTCAAACGTACAACCTTAGGTCAATAGGCGAGCAGGGCTGCCACCCCAACAATTGTAATTTCATGTTTACAAAGAATTGTCACGCATTGTATCTATAGCAGAACGCGCTCATGGGCTAAAACAGATTTCAGTTAGTGCAGCCCATTTTTTTTTGCGGTTGGAAAGGAGTTTTATTAATCAAACAGGAACAAGTTCAGCCTTACAGAGTTCAGGAACAACATCAGGCCCCGACCCGAGCCACACCACTGTGCGGCCTTCAGTTCTACCAAAAACTGCTAAAGAATGGCTAACACTATTTTGTTCCCTACGTACATGATCTAACTTAAACCTCCTTCCTTCATTCAGAAGCCTTTGAATCTGATCAACCAGCATAGAATAACGAGACATGTCTTTCTCTGAAGCCTTGATCATGTTTAGCGCGATGAGACAGTCCATCTCCACATCTATCGGTTGTTGCGTCCATTGCAGCGCGAGGTTAATTCCCTTCATGCAAGCTAGCAATTCGGCCTCCAGGGGTTCTGCACATGCCCTCAATTCTCGACAAGAGGAGAAGATGATCTCGCCGATGCTGTTGCGGAGGATCATACCAGCCCCGGCCGTCCCTGTGTTGGCGCAGAAGGATCCATCCACATTCAGCTTAGTACATCCTTCAGCCGGTGGAGTCCATCTAGGTGCAGGCACACTGGTAGGTCCTGTCGGCGCATGTGCTATTGGTGTCCGAGACCTCACCACGTCCACCACTTGTTTGCCTTTCACCGGATCAGTGGCCGGGTTGTTCTGGATGCCCACAAGTGAGTCAACATAGCTTAGGAGGAATCTCTTCGAGGCTTCGACCGGGGGCGCTGGCTTGTTGTGCGTCACTTCGTTACGAACGTGCCAGCAACGCCACAACATCATCATGAGCTCCATCCTCTCCGTGTCAGGGAGGTCACAGAGAGTTGGGGCGAGCCACTCCGTGCCCGTCCGATGGAAGTTCACTGCATTAGGAATTCGCCAGTGCTCCGCCATCGCTTGCCATAATGCCACTGCCCTTGGGCATCTGCAAAAAGTGTGAAACGTGTCCTACAACTCCATTGCATAGAGCGGGCACTGGTCAGAGATCTCCAAACCGCGTCGTTTTTTATTAACCCAGGTGGGCAAGCAGTCTGTAATCAAACGCCAAATAAAGATGCGAACCTTGGGAGGAGCAGGGCACCTCCAAATAAAAGCCCAGACGGCTCGTCGCCCGTCCGGTGCCCTGCTCGCCGCGACTGAAGAAGATTGAAGATGATCCTCCAAAGCAAGTCGGTAAGCACTCTGCACCGAGAATCTGCCATGCCGCTCCGGAGCCCATGCAAGAAGGTCCTCTCCCATGCGTGGTGATGTCCGTATCTTGGCTATCTCCTCTGCATCCACCGGGAAAAAATTGTCGCGCAGAACGTCCATCCTCCATGCTCCGTGATTATCCAGCAGCTCAGACACGTTAGTTTTTTTGAAACTTCATAAAATATTTTAATTACAATTTTAAGTAATATACATATAAATAAAGTAAATATCATTATTAAAAATTTCATATAACTTCATAAATTGTTTGCCTGTTTACTTCCTAAAAATCCAAAAATATATTATGAACTATAAAAAATATTAACTAATTTTAAAAAGTGCTTTCATATAAATTAAGAATTATAAATACATTTCTGTATATGTTTACATTTAAATAAATTCTCGTATAAGTTCAAACTTTTTCATGTTTTCAATAAAATATTCATCCCTTGGAATGAGTATATCATATAAAAGTTTCCATGCCATAAAAATATTATTGTTTTAAAAAAATATTCATGTATTTTTTAATAAAGTTTTTCTGTTTTCTAAAAAATAATTATACATTTTAAAATAAATATATGCATGGAAAAAATGTGAGCATAGCGTGCCATCAGACTGCAATTCCTTCAATAAATACACATTTGCAATTACATGTATATTATGTATAGTTGTAATTTAAATCTGTTTACAAACTTCACAAAATGAGAAAAAACCAAACATGTTCAAAATGGGCCGCACTAAGTTCTGCCCGTTTTAGCCGACGAGTACATTCTATTGTAGACATAAAGAGTGACTACCCCTAAAAAAACATAAAGAGTGACAATCCTTTATTTTAGCCTGCTTGTTTACCTCAACTGCATCTCTTTTCTGGAATTCAAATATTAATTTATGTTGTTTAACTATTGGATATAAACCGTGTGTATCCTGAACTGACATCCGGCGAGATTCGGATCAATGGCTACCTGCACACTCATTTAGCCCGGTGTCACAGGTTTGAGGCCCGAGCAGATCGTTTTCTTGCTCAATTAAAATGTGTTCTGCTGATGGCTGGGACCCGCTTGTCAGGTGCTTTTGCGAAAAAAACGAGGCGGTTTTCGAAAAAAGAGCACGCACAGACCTCTTCTTCACTGTTTGGTCGATGACAGCGGGCCCCGCGCCACGCTGGTATGCCTCGTCAGCGTTGCGGTCATATACAAACGTGATTAGCATCGTATTTGCATGCCCGAGTCAAGTTTTTGCACCATTCAATGTACGCCACAAGTTCTAGCACTAAAGTGATCGTTTGCGCCAAGTTCTAACACCACAGTGTAATTGACTCAAAGATCAAATCAGCAACGAAATTTTCCTCAAAATGATCATCAATAAAAATGTTCATCGGTATTTTTAAGATATCCATGCACACGGTGAGCAATTAGCTAGTAAACTTTTAAATCAAATCATCAACCAAATGTTCACATGAGCGTTCGTCTAGTTATTACATGGGTAGATACAAAACAAGTCCTTATTACTCAACTGGTTCGGTCTTGCTCAACAAACTAAACACGCATGCACTCTGACTTCCAAAGTCCAAACCTTGCCAAAACATAAAACAAGCTTGAGATCCATCCATGGACTAAACCCTACTACCTACAACACTAAAGTCTCAACGGCGGTCTCGACGACGGACCACGGCAGCTCGTCACCGGCGCTGCGGGCGGCGTTGGGCACGGAGCAGTCCGTGCGGATCTGGCCCTGGTTGCCAGTGAGCACGTTGATCTGCCCCATTTTCACCATGGACTTGACGAACTGGTCGAAGAAGGCGGCTTGGTCGACGGCGAACCTGGTGACCATGGGCTTGGTCTTGGCGTCGGTGTGCAGGTCCTGGTCGGAGGTGAAGAGGCCCTGCCGGTTGAGCAGGTCGACGTAGAACTTGTTGTCGAACACGTCCGGCGTGCGGATGTCGTTGGCGGTGAAGTTGTCCACCTTGAGCCGCGGGCAAGTGAGCTTGAGGTGGCCGGCGAAAAACTTGTCCATGGTGGGGTCGTCCTTGGGGAACAGCCGCTCCTCGAAGGAGCCGCAGTGCGCGATCCCCAGCGTGTGCGCGCCGGAGAGCGCCACCAGGTCGTCGGCGTTGAGGCCAATCTTGGCGAGGAAGCTGAGGAGCACAGGGACCTTGGAGGTCGGCGGCGGGAGCGCGCCCAAGATGGTGTCCAGGGACGCGGGGGCAAGCCCATCGCGGCGGCCTAGCGGGACGGCGTACCTTGGCCCGCCAGCTAGCTGGACGGAGTCGCGGGCGGCGAGCGCGGCGATGTCGGCGCACGATACGACGGGCCCGCCGCACGCCTTCTGGAGGAGCGCGCGGATGGCGTTGATGGCCTTGAACGCCGACGGACGCAGCGTAACGTTCGGGGGAGACACCTTCTCGCTGTCGACGCCGTTGGTCCTGTCAAGGAGCACGGAGCCATCGCAGCCCTGCACGAAGCAGTCGTGGAAGTGGATGCGGAGGAGCGCGGCGGCGAGGCCGACGTCCTTGCGGATGGCGTCCTTGAGGAAGGCGAAGACGATGGCCTCCGCCTGCGGGCACCTGGCGCGGTAGAACTCGAACGACAGGCCCTTGGCCAGCGGCGGCGAGCCACCAGCACCAGCGGCGGCGGACACGGAGCTCAACACCAGAGCTGCTGCGACGAGGAGCAGGAGACGAGCAGCCGAGGGAAAGGAAGCCATCGTGATCTAGCTAGCTTGCCAGGTCTCTCTGTGAGTTGTAGGATCGATGTGTCTGTGAGTGTGCTGAGCTTTGGAGGTGTGCGTGTGGTTTTATAGGCGCCCGCGCATGCATGCGACCTCCATGGAGCTCGGTCCTACTGGTGACTCGTGTGCATGCACCTACACCGGTGGAACCGAGGCTGGAAACTACCGCGCGCGGTGCTCCATCTGATCGACTCGAATATTTGAAAGGAGGGAAATGATTGGTCGACGATCGACTCCGAGTCATGGGTACACATGCATCCGGAGAAATTCAAAGCGTATCTAAGGCCAGATGAACCAAGCAGGCAACACTGTGGCAGCATATTCAATCCTCAACTTGTTGGGGGCATCAACCAAGGCGTAACGATCGAGCGCCTGCTAGTGGGAGTGGTTAACTAACCTTGTACTACCACTAGTAGTTTATAGAAGATGAAGTAGCTTTCGGCTTTGACAAGTCAGGGGACGGTGTTCATTATGTTTTGAATTGCTTACCACATGTGTCACTTGTGATGTTGTTGATTACTGATGCTACGTGTAATTTCACGGAAGCTGTCCTACAGACTAATGTGGCGGCTTCTAATCCATCCCCCCCCCCCCCCCCCCCCCCCCCCCCCCCCCCTCAGTTTCAGGGGTATGGCACTCCTCCCCCCGACCTAATGATGCCATGCATGTCTGTAACCATTATTCCGTGAAAATCTGTGTGTAAGTGTAGCATTGCTCTCCGGAGAAATCCAAAGCGTATCTAAGGCCGGATGAACCAAGCAGGAAACACTGTGGCAGCAAAAAATAAAATTTAAATTCAGTAATAACCCAAAGACTCATAAATAGAGGTTATTTTGCATGTAAGCCAATGCGCAAAAACCAAATTGACCACACCAAACACCCCCGTGAAACCCGCACAAAACTATGCTACACTAAACTCGCATTGCAAGAGCTTTATATTTTACTCTCCTACTTGCGCTAATCATGCATACACCTTCCCTCTCCCGTTACCAAAATATCCACCATGCATCGTCATGATTCGTCTTAGCAATGGGGCCTGGGCGGCTTTACTAAACTAATTCGCTACACATGCTTAAAAGCAGGCCGGCGGCTAGTTTATATTCTTCTTAATGGCCAGTACTTGTGCTTGCCACAAGATCGGGTTCAGGTTCATGCACTCAACAAATAATGAACAAACAGTATTATCCATGATTCAATTTTGTTTTTTAGCCCTGCTTACCCTTGCATGAGGGGACACATCAGCCCAAGTTGAGACCAACCAACTATCTATCCATGGCAAATTAGGGAGCTCCTAGTTGCCGCTTTAAAGCAGGCAATAGCGCAAAAGCTAATTCTCTCATGTTGCGGCTCCTACACCGCCCTCACCTTACAACGCCTAGATGCGGGCTGGCCAATAATGAAGGTGTTGAAAATATGCTTTAGAGGCAATAATTTTTAAGTATTATTTATTTCCAAGTTTGTAATTATAGTTTATATTCTATGCTATAACTGCTATGGTTCATGATACGCGATTCGGAGGAAAATTCATAAGCATGTGTAGAGTTATAGACAGTAAAACAAGATTCATAGTCTTGCCTCTAGGACTAGCTCAACTGTTGATTGATGATTCTATTTTCTTGATCATGCTCATGATGTTTATGCCGGCAACATATGAGAGCACGATGTTGCTAAAACGCTTGTGTTGAATTGACCCAAGTTGTTTTTAATACTTAGAGATTACATCGTCTGAAGTCTAATTTCCATAACATGAGAGTTAAAGTATTTATGATTCCTTATACCATGAGAGTATCAAGTCACTCCATGCCAGACGATGCACTTTGGGGTTGTTCCAACGTCATCCATAATAGGGTGATCATAACGGAACCTTACGGGTTCATCAAAAACATAGGACGAGGGACTAGATAGCTCGAGACTTGCATTTGCTAGTCCAACAATGGAGAGATATTCTTACGTCCTCTCGGTGTGATGGCATCTATCATCGTCTAGCCAGACAAAGTGTGAATTGATCACGGGGATGCCGGAACACGAGAACGAGAAAAAGGAACAAAACCGATAATGAGAAAGACCAGTATAGTGAGCATGTGTTTATCTCACGGGGATACCGATATATCTCACATCGGGTTTTGTAATGTATCGCAAAGAAAAAGGAATAACATATGATAACCAAAGGTTTGCTTGAATATCAATCATGTGAGTATAGGGGTCAATATGGATGCCCATGGTTTTGCTATTGATCAATGAATAAAAAGGTATTTTTTGTTCATGTCTATATTTCATCGAACCTTTAGGGTTAGACACTTAAGGGATTACGATTTGTTGAGTTCTATAGGAGTTAGGAATATGAGAAATATTACCGAAAAGAGTTTCAGAAATAAAAAATAGTTCGGAGACAAAAGCGTTTCGGGGTTACCAAAAGTGTTTCGGAAAATACCGTTTAACACCGAATATGTGGAAAATGTTGAAAAGGACCTAATATAAATACAGGAGCTTTCCGGAGATTACCGGGAGCCCCGAGGCCTTATTTAGGCCCCTGTATCATGCTAAAGGCCTATAAGGCAGCGGGGGATCTAATGGGCCTAAGAAGCCCAAAAGGGGTGGCACCCCCTTATCTTGTTGGACAAGCTAGAGGGGGAGGGGATGAATTGGAGTTAGGGGGGACTCCCCCTCCTTTGACCCACGCGCCATGGGGAGGAGCCCTCCCCAAGTCGGCACCCCCTCCTGTACACCTATATATAGTTGATGGGCCGCGTCCCTTGAGACACACAAGTCCCATGATTCCGAGAACCCCCTCTCTCTCGAACTAGACTTGTATTAAGTTTCTATAGTCCTCATAATAGAGATGCTCCGTGTGGTTCTCTTCTCCTCCTCTAGTTCTCCGACGACGCAAAGCTCTAGATAGCAAAGTGTTGCTGGATCGTGAATCCTGTACTCGTGCAATCCATAGAGAGGTCGTGCTTTCGATCTTTTTTTTGAGGGATCGTTTGTGGGCGTTTTGAAAATTCAAGAATGATCTACACCGACTCTTGTTGAGTTGCAACTCGAAGTTGGAAACAATTCGATCTAACCTTGTGTTCATCTTCATAGTGACCCTGGGATATTCATAGTAGGCGATTCTTTTTTGTTTTTCTACTACCTTTCCCAACAGGAGGTAACAAAGCTACCACCGCGAGGGGCGGTCCATATTTTTTGGTTCTGTGCAGGGTGGTTTCGACGGGTTTTGGTTTTTTGGCTATCGTTTTTATCGGTTTCCAGTCTTTTTTATTCGGGGTTTCCCATGTTTTTTTCATTTTTCTCCTCTCTATTCTCTTAATTCGTTTTATTCTTAATTTTTTGTTTGTTTTTCTAATTTTAGTTTTTATGAGTTTCTAGGAAAATATAAATATTTTTATTATATGAAGTACATTTCTTATCACACGATAATCATTTTTGATACATGATGAACATCTTTAGATTACACAATGATTGTTTCCTGAATATATGATGTATATTTTTTAGAACATGATGTATATTTTTTAATTACATGATGAATATTTCTTTGAAATACTTGATGGATAATTTTTAACTGCATGATGAATTTTTTTAATACACGATGAACATTTGTTAATACAAGTTGGACAATTTTGGATTACACGATGATTATTTTCTGAAAGACATGACAAAATTTTTCTAGAGAATGATTAACATTTTTTTTATTACACTATGTTCTTTCTAAAAATATACGATGAAGAGTTGGTAATACATGATGAAGTCTTTTTTTTGGAAATACATGATGAGTATTTTTGGAAATACAAAATGTACCTAACCTGCACCAAGCTATCGATCACACCACAAGTTAGTTGTTTTCCATACTCGGGCATTTGGTCGGGGTTATCTTTGGTTGGGGGATGCTAACGATCCGTAAATTGGCTTCTTTTTATGAGTTATAGGCGGTGCCAGCATCTAGCTTGGTAAGAGCAAGTACAATAATGGGTTATAAGCCTGCATACATGACATTTCTGCCTATGTGGAGGAGAGACATAAAAAAAGGAAGGAGTTGATTCTTATGCAAGAGTCCACCTTTATGTGTGCTTCTAGGTAAAAACATTTAATGAGAGAAAAGAGATAGAGAGAAGTGAAAAAAGGTTGTAACCTTTTAGCCATCCTTATAGTCAGCCTTATTGTCTCATTAACTAATAATGCTAATTTTTGATGACATGGCATATTTATATAGCCAGCACCTAGCTATACTATTAACCATGTTCTAAAGGCGAGGCACAGACGCACCCGACAATATGGTAACCCCGCCTCCAGCAAAAGAAAGAATGGTCCAGCTACTAACATTAACATGTATATTTCCTTTTACTATAAAAAACCCAAAATATATTTTTAATTTAATAAATTGAGAATCTCTACTCTTATAAAAAACCGAGTTGGTGATGATGGTGTGCCTGCCATCTTGCAAGATAGACCGTTTGATCTATATTTGACGGATAGAAACCAAACTATGGCAATTTTGCAAAAAGATACCCGCACCTCTCTCCACATTTGCAGATAAGGCCTTCCCTTGTTCATCCTTATCTTCCACAACCTCATTGTTGAGCAATTAAAAAAGGAAACCTCTGGAACAATCTGGCATGGTGGCCGCATGGGTTTTTACACTCCTCCTCACCCTATCTCTTCTCTTTCTCGAGATATCATTAGTTTTTACACATGGGATTACTTTCGCATGGGTCAATCACAACATGTGTTTTATAAAAAAAAATGCATCTTGACGCTCCGTGCAATGCACGGGCATCTTGCTAATATTATGAAAAATGAGTTTGAGAATATTGTAATTATCTATAAAGAAATGAAAAAGGTCCATATGCATGAATATAAATATTTGTATATTTGGAACGAAATGTCCATCACATATTCAAAAGATGTCCTTGCATATATGAAAAACAAATCATGTATTTGAAAAACAGAGTATATACATATATTATGGGGCGGAGGGAGTATTTTATATAATTCAAAACATATTTAGGGTATTTTCCATAAAATAGTATGTTAGGGAATAAACTTGAAAAAATAAGCCCTAAAAAGATAAAAAAAGTAATAAAACATGAAACTAAAAAATACAAAAAGATAAAAGTAAAAAAAAGCAAAGCAAAGCAGAATGGCAAAAAAACTATTGACCCTTGTTGGGCCAGACCATAGACGGGAATCTGTGGGCAACAAAGCTTCGGTAGGGGGTACAACAAAGGAGTCCCTTTGCCCGCAAAAAACCAAAAAAACCAAAAAAAGAGCTCCTATTTGAGCCTGGTCACAGAATGTTAGGGAAATGAACAAAATGCAGCGATTGGGCTGCCCATATTGTGTTGTAGCCAGTCGTGGCGATTTTCCTTACGTACGTTCTGTTTTCTAGCCAGTTTTCTCCAGTAAAAAACAACTACAGTACAAAATGTTCTAATTATCTACAAAAAGTATTCTAATAAACCACAGCAGAAATATTAAAATTTAAAAAATGCACAGAAATGAAAAAATTCTCATGAAAACTAAAAATATTCACCAACTTTAATAAAGTGTTTTCAAAATTAAATCTGTTTGTGATTTTAAATGTCCATATTTTCAATCGATATTAGAAAAATCTTATTGTTTTCTGAAAGAAAATGGAATTTTAAAAACTATCCTTCAAAATATTCTCAAATTTTGAAAATTATATTTTAATAATCTTATAAAATACTCTGGTGAAAAGAATAAATGAGAAATCAATAAACAAGAAAGAATCGATAAAAGTAAACATCAAAGGAAATCTTCAACCTAACAGAAAGGAAGCCAGCATCACAAGTCGGTGCATTTCCCCGTCCCTTTTTAATGCGACTATGGCTCAAATAGAATTTGTCGAACAACAAATACATAGAGCCTTGTCAAAGCCCATGCCCAAGTTCATGATATCATTTTCTCTTTGAAGAGAAGAAAGAAAGGCAATCTCGCCTACCGTCACGGAACGCTTATTCCGCCGCCGCCCTCCGGTGGTTCCCCTCCGCCGACGACCTCAGTCGTGTCGTCGGAGGTGAGGGGGGGGGGGGGGGGTCGTCGGGTCCACGTGTGTGGAGAGATTTAGACCAAAGTAGCTTAGTTTTAGGTTGTTCATCATCTTGACTTCGCGACAGCGATGGCGACGCTCAATAAAGTTTCTTCAGATCCAACTCCGATGAGGCGATCGGTCTTATGGTTGGGGATTGGTTTGGAATTCAGTCTATTCAAGTAAGGATAGTCTTCGTCATTGTGACGGTGTTTGCTACAGCGCCGGCGTGGAGCTTAGGAGGTAGTTTAGGAGTGAATGCAGATTATAGCCTGCATCGGCAACACTAGGCTCCTTGGCTGCATCCATATCCTTCAACAGGTTCTGACCTCGGGTGATCGGAGCGGTCGCGGTTGGGCTCCTCTTCAGGTTCCGCTCTCACTGCAGGACTTGCTGTCATTGATCTTAAAGGTCTTAAACACGTCCGAGTAGTTCATTTTCGTATCTAGCCAACTTGACGGCTGACCGTCACAGTTTTTGTTGTGCTGTATAACGACACGGTCTTTCGATGAACAATTTCTTTTAATTTCTAGTACACAAGAACATATGTTTTATAAGATGAACAATTTTGGATTACATGATGAATGTTTTCTGAAATACATGATGAACATTTTAAATATATGATAAATATTATTGGATTACACACTTGATTTTCTAAATAAATAAATAAATTTTCAATTGCATGATGAACAATTTTTCATTCGCAACGAAACATTTGTAATCATTGTAGTTCCTCCTCAGCCGTGCTACTTCGTTCAAAAAAAAAATTACATTCAAAGGAAAGGATGCTGCTTTTTTTTTGCATGGAAAAAGGGGATGCTGCTACTTTGTCTGTTTGCTGCATGGATGAAAACATTGTACAACCCCGGTTTACGTTACACAGCAGGGAGTAGTAATTTTCAGGTACACGCTATGTATGCATGTTGACCGGGTAAGAAAATCAAAGACGCCTTAGCCGTGTTGTTGCACGTACCGACCGACGCGGTTAAGCTAGCGAACACGGCCAAGATGTTGAATGTTATTACAAGCTAGCTTTTTTTGCGGGAAAATTAGTAGTACAAGCTAGCTAGGTGTATATGTCACTTTCAATCACAAGACAACGTACAAGAGAGCTAATGTGCGGCACGTACGTGTACATACTAGTATGTGAGAAAGCATAGCCAAAACGGACACAGCTTCAGTGACTTCATGAAGCTAAGTCTTATCGTAACTTAGCCCCCTCTACCAGCCATCCATTCAAGATCCGACGGATCAGATTGATCTATATTTTGAATAATTTTTTTAAAGTGTTCAATTTTTTTTGAAAAAATTCCAATAAATCATAAGTGTTTCGTTTAGTATTCTGTGAAAGTCTCAACCCATTTGGATGTATGGTTTATGATTAAATAACTTTTCAAGCTCAAATAAATAAAAAATGTGTATTCACAAACTATACATCCAAATGGATTGAAATTTTCACAGAATACTAAACGAAATATTTATGATTTATTGGATTTTTTTTCAAATTTTCTGAACACTTTTAAGAAAATTATTCGGAATATGGGTCAATCTGGTTCGTCGGATGTTGAATGGATGATTGGTAGAGGGGGCTAAGTTACGGTGAGACTTAGCTTCACGAAGTCACTGAAGCTGTGTCCAGCCAAAACCAGTAATACTAGTCAACTAAAAAAGAAACTGAAACTAGTGGTGCATGCTCAAAAAGTATCGGAAAACGCGTACCTAGGTGTTGTGTTGCCTACTCGTGAAGGAAGCTCGGGCGTTTGCCTCCGTGCACAAGGCTATAACACTATACTAGTGGTTGGGGCGCGCCCCGGGCGCGCCTCTTGAGGCGTTCTGGTGCGCACTAATCATGCTGGTATACTTGTTTATGTTTTGAAAGTGCATATAAACAACATTGATTAGAAGTATGATGCATGGAACACAATTGCATCAGAATAGTGTTCATTCATCCAACAGAGCAAGCATAGTAATTTCATAGAAGCTAACAGGTTCATATTAACATAAAAGGGTCGGTCTTAGAAGGTGTTTGATCGACATTAGTGCCACTTCTCCAAATACCATAAGAATTACGTTTCTTATGGCAATACTGAAGTTGTGTCTATTACCACTAACTAACGAAGTGCCATTAAAATACTCATCTATGACCAATATATAAGGAAATAAATTTGCCAATTGTCAAGCACACTGAACCTTTAGATACTTAATCGGTATACAATAAAAGAAAGAGCTGGGTTCTAAATCACATTCTATTTTGATAATTGATGGAATAATTGTCAAGCACACTAAATTACTGAGTCCTTTCTAGATTAACAGGTTTAAAACAAAAAGATTTACAGTCTTATCCCATATGCATAATGGTTCTTAAGAGCCACACTACAATCCAAATAGATTTTTCTTTCTTGACAGAGATCATGCTACTATAGAGGAGAACAAAATATAGCTCAATAGAACCGAGAAATGAAGCAAAGACAATCAGTATAGGACTAACGGCATAATTTGCATTACCTCCCTCGTTGTAGAGACAAAGTGGCATGGTGATAGTGTTGTACGATTGAGATGCCTACATGCCACAAGATAAGCCTGATGAAATTCTGAATTGCAAAAAAGTTACAGATGATTCAAACAAGCAAGGAAAACATATTAGAAAAATAACAAAACAAAAACCAAGTATCCAATGTTAAAAATAGAGTGCCTAGGTAACACTAAAAGGATATATGAGACATGTGAACAACGAGTTAGATTAGCCTAATAGAACACATATGTAACCTTAGCAAGAAAAAATATGACTATACGAAAGTTAAAAAGTATGATGACTAACTACGAAAACTCGCTTATGTGCTCGGGCTTGCCTGATCCTGAAGTGTGTAGTAGACATTAGTAGAAAATTTGGCCTGACTACCTGAATGCTATTTCCAAAATGGTAACAGTACTGTTTTGCAAGCTATTCTGTTTTATATCTACAAGTGTACATGAGAGAACCGATTACTTCGGTTCTATTAGGTACAAACTTCTTTCTTCTCTTCAGAGAATAGAAATGCTTACTGGTGAGCGAAATCATGATCACCTTCAGATTTTTATAAAAGTACACAAGAGCACCACAAAAAATATTTATATTCTTCACAACAGATAAAAGTACCCAGAGTTCTGATTCACACTGGTAGCCAACAAACTAACAAGTTAATCCGATTTTCTAACTATAATTCGACAAACACCTTATCCCCATAAAATTCTATGTAGCTCTCCAAGTTATAATAAGTAACAACAAATGTTTCATCATCACCATGCTTCTGCAAGAACCTGTGCAGACCCTTGTTAGACTTGCTATTAAAAAAATAGAGCGAAAACCAAAGGGACCTATAATGTATCCTCAAACCTGTCCAAACCCTTCAGCTTGAACATTACTGAAATATATGCATAAAAAATCAAATAGACATACTTCTAGCAGAAAATTAGTAGGATCTAATCTGATAATCAAATATAAATTCTTCACACACAAAACGACAATATGAGTTGTTTAGCATGGGTTAATTTGGCACTATCATGATAGTACAATAGAGATAAGCAAACCTATTTATCTTCTTCAGCCATTGATTAAGGTTGTCAAAGATAATTTCACAGCTAACTTGCAACCATGCAAATACACATCATACAAATGACAATTGAATTAAATCTGCTACATGTAGACACAGAAAGTGCCTGCAAAACATCTAAACAGCCATAGCTCGAAGGCTAGGTCAGGGAATAGAAAAGGAAAGGGAAATCAAGAGCTCACCAAAGGACACGGCCGTGGAAGCAATAAACAACACCAGAAAACCAGTAGTTTGGTCAAAAACGTTGGGAGAAATAATAAGTAGGCCTTATGCGAGAGCTAAACTCCTACCATCATGGTAAGACTATGAAGAATTTAGTACAGAAGTCTGAATGTGGCCTCCTATAAAATACTTTCCAGATAGCTATATTGTACTAAGATGCTAAATCAGGAAGAAAAAACATGTTTCAATGAAAAAACACTCTTCACGTTGATCTTTATAGAACAGACATACTGGATATATATACATCAAAATATAACTCCAGTATAGTCAGGGATGGCATGGACATATGCAGTGCTTCCTGTAGTATTTACCTTGAAATGGGTTTAGTTTCGAAAGAATAAATTATGTGCTTCAATCCTGGTTAGGGTGAGAAGGTCACCTGGCCGTGCGCAAGTGCCACGGGAACCTAGCAACAACGAAAAACAGATTAAGGTGAGGACACCTGGTTCCTCACCAATGAGAATGATTGCAATGTTACGTCCGATGTTTGCGTCGTGATTAATTGTGCCGCGTAGGACTGGGAGTCCACCGATGCTCGTTCCCAGCCTGCAAGCTGACCCCAAACGTATCAACCACCCCCTTGCTGTAGATCCATTCTGTGAACACAGAAAACACTAATTAATTCAACTCCAACTTCACAAGAACTCAACCAGAACACAGTCTTTTTTCAGAAAACAAGCCAAAACTTGATGCAGCAGTTGTGTGTGCACCTGCCATTGCATGGATCAGTTGTAACTGACACCCACTGGTCTCTGAATTTCCTTGCCTTACAAGGGCAAGTTTGAGCATACATACTGAATCAATTAATCCGGACGACGGCTGCCGTCACATCCTTCGGCGAGACTCCACCACCGGCCATTGGAAGTAAAACCAAGACACAGTCGGTGACACTTGGGTACACCGACAGGAAAATTAGTGAAGCATATTATGAAATTAAAGCACGTCAATAAATGAGTATGTGCACATGTATAAGAGGATGTCATCATATACTGAGAGCACCGGGCATATTGTGTTAGCTAGCTATAATTAACAGAGAGAAGTGTCCTCTCTTATGTCCATGCTTGGTCGACGCTACGTACTATACATACATATAGAGAGGACTAGACACGCTAGCTAGCTAGTAAGCAAACGAAGGAAACAGAAGATCGTCACAAACATATATGCATACATAGAGAAGTGATATCAACCACCTCTCCTTCTCCGAGAGATTGGTCGAACAACAAGTTCTCATATATCTATCCGACACTACCGGCTACATATACAAATATAATCTCCTAACATACGGACTCATGGTCCACATAGTATTCTCCGTCTTCAGCGATCACGTGGTCAAGAAAGAATGCCACCAATTCCTCTTAAATTGCTCGCATGCGAGCTGGTGCTAGGAGTTCATCCCGCTTCCGAAACATCTAATTTGAAGAAGGGGGTCAATACATATATATATGAATGAATGAAACTCAACACAAATGATGGTAATAAAATAAAATTGTGAATGTTGTTATTTACCCACTTCATATTGTTCGTCAGAGTAGCCCCGCTCACAAGTCGTGTGGTGGATGGACTCACAAACGTAGTATCCACAGAAATCATTCCCTTGTTCCTGCCACAACCACTTTACAAGAAATAGAGGTCAATCAAACTGATAAGCAAGAATGCCAAATGGTATTGATGAAACTAGTGCTTGAATCAATAGGAGATGCGCGGAACATGCTACTATAGTACTTACTTTGGGGTGTCTAAATTGCAGCTTCTTCGGGAGTCCCGGAGCTTTTTTGGTGAATTTTTTCCAAACCCTTCCAGACAAAGAAAAGAATTACTTGATATATCAGGAAATGAACAAAGTTGCTGATATGGTGGATAATGATTGATTTAACTTACTTCTCGAGCATTTGAGTCATTTCCGCATAGTCCTGGGGATCTTTTCGTCTTGAGTCTAAGACGGTTACTAATCCCTGCTCAAGCTTAATCTCTAGGAGAATATAGTGGAAACTGCACACGCATGCAAGACTCATCAATTACATTACTATAACCTTGACTAATATATAAGGGAAACCGAATACGCACAAGACAGTAACACTCACTTGAAGTTGTAAGGAAAGAGTATTATATCTTTGTTTTCATTTATTACCAACGATCGTAGCAAGTTGGCCTCGGTATCTGCGACATGAAATTTAACCTGAGTTGCATCTATGATATTTGTGTTAATGAACCCAATATCACCGATTTGTCTTTTCTTCAATTCGACGATCTTCAATCTGCATAATATAGTGAGGATAATTATAAATACATGCAATGAAAGAGCTGAGCTATATATATATAGACTTAATGACAGAAGTAGTACTACTTACAGACAATAGCAGGTGGCCGTTGCTTTATCGAGTGCTAATTGATTGAAAAACTGAAAGAACTCCTCAAATGGAATAGGCATCAGATCAATTCCAACGAGGTCATGCTCCTTTTTAACTCTCACATACAAAGTACTCCTCCCCCAGACTCTCTGCAGATTTTCAAGTTCGAATCATGCAATCTTCGCATCATCGTTGATAGAGATCTTTCATCTTTGACGAGAGGCTTCCTGTACTCGTATCTTTGTATCTGCACCTCCATGAAATCATAATGTACATCGTTGGGCATGTAATCTCCAAAATTGCTATAACCGGGCACCATCCTCGGATCATTAGCGACGATGTCGCTAGGCACCTTGAGCGGGGGGCACGATTGCTTCGCTTGTTCGCCGAGCTGGGCAATTTGTTTCCTAGCTCGTCGTTCTTTCAGCCTTTGATCACTGACAGTACTTCCCGACCGCTCCGCTTCGGCAAATTCCTTTCTAATAATGCGCTCATAGTTTCCTTTCGGCGGAGACTTGGGTGGTTTTGTCAGGGCAGCCAGAGTGCGCTTCGCTTTCACCGGATCTACCTTCTCCTCCGGAGGTGGATGTTTCTTTGCTTTCACCCCTTCAAAGAAGTTCCTCACTTCTTCTTGCGCGATCTCGGCGTTCTCCTCCGGGGTCCTCTCGTATGGTAACTTCTCTGGAGTCTTCAGAGAAGGACCGAATCTGTATGTCCTCCCGCCTCTGGCTGTACTGCTAGACGCCGCCAGAGCAGACGGAGCGGTTGTCTTCTTTACTTGCTTACGAGGCGGAGGAGAAGGACTACGACGCGCCGGAGCAGCCGGAGCGGCGGCAGGTCTCTTCTGCCCTTGCTGACGAGGCGGAGAAGGAGGAGGCTGGCTGCTCGGGTGCGCCGACGCAGGCGGAGAAGGAGGCAGAGTGCCGCCACGCGCCGGAGAAGGAGCCGGCCGAGTGCCCTGATCGTCACTCGCCGGAGGAGGAGGCGGTGCAGGAGGCGGAGTGCCCTGACTCGCCGGAGGAGGAGGAGGAGGCGGAGGCGTCCAGTTCGGAAGGTTGATGAGCTCCTTCCGCCATAGGCATGGAGTCTTCAGAGCAGAACCCAACCGAGTCTCCCCTTCACCGGTAGGGTGGTCAAGCTGGAGGTCCTCAAATCCCTCCGTTATTTCATCCACCATCACCCTAGCATATCCTTCTGGAATCGGCCGGCAGTGAAAAGTTGCGCCGGGTTCAGTAGGAAAAACAGAGCCAACAGCCGCCTTGACCTTCATATTAATCCATTGCGTCATAAGGTGGCAATTTTGAGACTCCGTGATAGCATCCACGGGATAGCTGGCAGGAGCCGTCAAGACATGCTCCGGCTGAAGCAGCTCGGTGGAAGCCACGCTGCTTCTCCGCTGAGATGGCGGGGTAGCTTCGGGGGAAGCTTCGGCAGTTCGTTTGCTGCGATTTGCTTCTCGTTCCTCTATCGCTTGTACCCTAGCGTGCATCGCCTGCAGTTGGGTCTGCTCCACTTTCTTCCTCCTCTCGTGGCATTTGTACCCCCTGCGTCTGGAAACCCAGCCTTCCACGGAATGGAGCCTGGCGTGCCTCGTGTCCGTCCAGGGTGCTCAGGATTCCCGAGGGCCATTGTGAGCTCGTCGTTCTCTCTGTCTGGAACGAACGTCCCTTGCTGCGCTGCTTCGATATAGTGCTTAAGCCTCTTGACTGGTATTTCCATTTGCTCGTCCGTCCAAATGCACTTCCCTGATACAGGGTCCAAGGTTCCGCCAGCCCCGAAGAACCAAGTCCGACAACGATCTGGCCAGTTAATTGTCTCTGGTTCGATCCCTTTATCAACCAGATCATTCTCAATCTTGGCCCATTTAGGCCGGGCTGCGAGGTAGCCACCTGACCCCGTGCGATGGTGATGCTTCTTCTTCGCAGCATTTTGCTTGTTTGTCGCCGACATCTTCTTACTCTTTTCCGATGTCTTGTGGGCCACAAATGCGGGCCAGTGATCTCTGATCTTCTCATATCTGCCCTTGAATTCTGGTGTCTCTTTATTTTCGACAAACTTATTCAGCTCTTTCTTCCACCTCCTGAATAGTTCTGCCATCCTCTTAAGAGCAAAAGACTTGATTAATTGCTCTTTAACTGGCTTCTCCGGATCATCCTCTGGCGGTAGGGTGAAATTTGACTTCAGCTCAGTCCAAAGATCATTTTTCTGCATATCATTGACATAAGACACCTCAGGGTCTTCTGTAGCCGGCTTTAACCATTGCTGGATGCTGATCGGGATCTTGTCCCTAACCAAAACCCCGCACTGAGCAACAAATGCGCTCTTTGTCCGGAGGGGTTCAATCGGTTGGCCGTCGGGCGCGATTGCTATGATCTCAAACTTTTCATCCGAGCTCAACTTTCTCTCCGGGCCTCGTCTCTTTACCGAAGTTGTGCTCGATCCGGAGGGCTAGAAAAAAGAACAAAGACTTAATTAATATGTGTACATACCAAAACAATGAATGCATCAATTAGCTAGTCAGCAGAAGCTTAACTAGTATATATACCTGGCCGGACTCGGTTCGGTCACCGGAGACGTCATCACGGTCTCCTTCTTGCACCGGCATTGTGTCACCGGAGCCGTCCTCACGGTCTCCTTCTTGCACCGGCATTAGGTCACCGGAGCCATCATAGTCATAGCCAGCTGCTTCCAGACCATCGGTGTCGTTGAGAAACAACGAGCAGACGGCATCACTTCCTCGTGCGATTATGTCCCCCAACAACTCTTCCTGTACTTCATCTCGGGTGTGTCCATAGTTTCTTCAAATATTTACAACATGACAATTATTATTCAAACATGACAGATGGATATATTAGTGGCAAACGTAGAACTAATATTAATTAGTGGCCTCGACGCTGCTTCTCTAGGGTTTGGGGTGGCCTCGACGCTGCTTCTCTAGGGTTTGGGGTGGCCTCGACAATGCTTCAAGGATAAAAAAAGAAGAGGAAGAAGAAAAAAAGAGGAGAAGAAAGAATAGAGGAGTAAGAACTCCTCTATTCTTTCTTCTCCTCTTTTTTTCTTCTTCTTCCTCTTTTTTTTATCGGGAACGAGGGTCGTCGAGGGTCACCGAGCGGTAGAGGAAACCCTAAATAGCAAGTATCGTGGGTGTGAGATACATGTGGCCGTCGGTGTCGGACAGTACATCCACGTCCCACAAGTGACGCGGGCCGACGCCCGCGTCACTTGTGGGACGTGGATGTACTGTCCGACACCGACGGCCACATGTATCTCACACCGACGATACTTGCTATTTAGGGTTCCTCTACCGCTCGGCGACCCTGGACGACCCTCGTTCCCGATAAAAAAAGAGGAAGAAGAAGAAAAAAAGAGGAGAAGAAAGAATAGAGGAGAATATCTCCTCTATTCTTTCTTCTCCTCTTTTTTTTCTTCTCCTCTTCTTTTTTTATCCTCTTCTTCCTCTCATGTTCGACCCCCCCTCGTGTTGAAGTTATCGGGAGGGGGTATATGGACCCCCCCCACGTGTTGAAGTTATCGGGAGGGGGTATATCGACCCCACCCCACGTGTTGAAGTTATCAGGAGTTTATATCGACACGACATACGTACATGCGGGAAAATAATATTATCGGGGAGGGGGTATATATATCGACCCCCCCTCGTGTTGAAGTTATCGGGAGTTTATATCGACACGACATACGTACATGGGAAAATAATATTATCGGGGAGGGGGTATATCGACCCCCCCTCGTGTTGAAGTTATCGGGAGGGGGTATATCGACCCCCCCCCACGTGTCGAAGAAAAAAAGAAGAAAAAAAGAGGAGAAGAAGAAAGGAATAGAGGATAAAAGAGAAACTAGAATATATATTCTATTTTCTCTTCTTCTCCTCTATTCCTTTCTTCTTCTACTCTTCTTTTTTTCTTTTTTCTTCTTCTTATTTATTTCTCCTCGTCTTCCTCTCCCCTCTTCTTCTCCTTTCTTCCTCTTCTTATTTCCTTTTTCCTCTCATTCTTTTTCTTCTTCTTCCTTCTTAAAAATACATGAAGTAGTATTGCTTGTTTTTTTTAAATAATGTTCAAATAGAAATTTTAGAAAAAAGTAAAGGTTTTGTCTAATTCATTGTTCATATGAATATGCAAACATTTGCATATTTACAATAATTAATATCACCAAAAAAATCTATGAATAGAAAAAAAATACTATTTTTTTCTGTTAATCTATCTTTTGCATACATATACACACATACATATATTGTACATATACATATAATCAGGAAAAAAAAATATGAATTTGCAAAAAAACAGGGGGGAAGAGGGGGGCGGTGCCGGCCCTGACCAAAGCGAGAGGCGACGGCGGCGCGGGGCGGCGAGGGCGAGGCAGCGACGGTGTCGGGGTGGCGACGCGGGGCGGCGACGGCGTAGGGGCGCGACGGCGTCGGGGCGGCACGGGGAGGTGACCGCGACAGCGCGGGGTGGCGCGTGGCGACGGAGTCGGGGCGGCGTGGGGTGGCGGCGGCGTCTGGGCGGCGCGGGACGGCGTCGGAGGCAGGGGCGACAACGGCGACGACGAGGCGCAGAGGGGCAGCCTGGCGGCGTTGGGCGGGGGAAGACAAACTGAATGAAAATTTTCACGAGTGCTAGTTATATAGACGAAGCATTGGTTCCGGTTCGTGGCACCAACCGGGACCAATACCACCTTTAGTCCCAGTTGGTGCCACCAACCGAGACCAAAGGCCTCTTTTCAGCAGCCCAAAGGGCGGGAAGCGGCGGCCTTTGGTCCCGGTTGGTGGCACCAACCGGGACTAAAGGGGGGCATTGGTCACGGTTTGTGCCACGAACCGTGACCAATGCCCACTTTAGTCCCGGTTGGTGCCATCAACCGGGACCAAAGGCCTGCGCCTGCCAAAGCCGCGGTGCGGTGGGATGTTTAGTCCCACCTCGCTAGCTGAGGAGCGGCCGCACCTGTTTATAAGCGCTACCCCGGCCTCTCCATCGAACTCGTCAGAACTACAGGCCTTTGGGCCTAATCTCACACCCTATGCCTGTGGGCCTGCTGGGCCTTCTGCGGGCCTGAATCCTGATCCATGGATGGGCTTCTAGTCGTATTCAGGCCGTGGTGGCCCAATAGGTGGCATTTTTTACTATTTGTTTTTTCATTTCTACTTAGAACTAAATACTTATAGTTTTTTAGTGATTTTTTTCTTTTAGGTCACAAAAATTATAAACTTTCTGTTAGTGCCATTAGTTTTAAAATTTGAATAGTTTAAATTTGATTTTTTTAAAATTTGTGTGAATCACTAGTTTATGAATAACTTTACTGTAAAAATTGATTTTTGAGTCATTCTTTTTCCTGCTATTTAATATTACTGTGTTTTATCATTATACTCAATTTGGTAATTTTAGTTAGTCATAACAAATATTATAGGCATTTTTTCTTTTTGCTATTTATTTTTTCATTTCTACTTAGAACAAAATACTTATAGTTTTTTAGTGATTTCTTTTTCTTTTAGGTCACAAAAATTATAAACTTTCTGCATTATTTATTTTCTTTTGTTTTTTGCTTTATTTTTTAATTCTTTTTGCTTTTAGTTTTAGAAAAATTATAAACTTTCTGTTAGTGCCATTAGTTTTCAAATTTGAAAACACTTTTTTAGTTTTTTTGTTTTCTTTGTTGTTTTATTTATTTTATTTTGTTTCTACTTACAACAAAATACTTATTTTTGCTATTTTTATTTTTTTTAGTTTTTTTGTTTCGTTTTCTGTATTATTTTTAGCTTTATTTTCTAATTCTTTTTGCTTTTAGGTCAGCAAAATTATAAACTTTCTGTTAGTGCCATTAGTTTTAGAAAAATTATAAACTTTCTGTTTGTGCCATTAGTTTTCAAATTTGAATAGTTAAAACTTTGAAATTTGTGTGAATCACAAGTTTGTGATTAACTTTACTAAAAAAATGAACATAGATGCACCTATAGAGAAAATTCGACCTAAATTCATAGTTTTCAAATGAACTCTGAAAAAGTTGGCATAACATACTCGTGTGTTACAAAGTTGGCATGGTATCATCATAATAGTTGCGGGAGAAAGTCTTCACTTTTTCTTCGCTTGTGTCATTTGCTTATTGCGCCGTAACTATGGATAATCTTCATCGTTTATCAGGATGCTTGGGTCAGCCTTGACATTGAAGGGAGGAATTTCATGAAACTTTTCATAATCTTCAGACATGTCTGTCTTGCCCTCCACTCCCAGGATATCCCTTTTTCCTGAAAGAACTATGTGGCGCTTTGGCTCATCGTATGATGTATTCGCTTCCTTATCTTTTCTTTTTCTCGGTTTGGTAGACATGTCCTTCACATAGATAACCTGTGCCACATCATTGGCTAGGACGAACGGTTCGTCAGTGTACCCAAGATTTTTCAGATCCACTGTTGTCATTCCGTACTGTGGGTCTACCTGTACCCCGCCGCCTGACAGATTGACCCATTTGCACTTAAACAAAGGGACCTTAAAATCATGTCCGTAGTCAAGTTCCCATATGTCCACTATGTAACCATAATATGTGTCCTTTCCGCTCTCGGTTGCTGCATCAAAGCGGACACCGCTGTTTTGGTTGGTGCTCTTTTGATCTTGGGCGATCGTGTAAAATGTATTCCCATTTATCTCGTATCCTTTGTAAGTCAATACAGTCAAAGATGGTCCCCTGGACAACAAGTACAACTCATCACAAACAGTGTTGTCACCTCTGAGACGTGTTTCCAACCAACTGCTGAAAGTCCTGATGTGTTCACATGTAATCCAGTCGTCGCACTGCTCCGGGTGTTTGGAGCGCAGACTGTTCTTGTGTTCATCGACATACGGGGTCACCAAGGTAGAGTTCTGTAGAACTGTGTAGTGTGCTTGAGACCAAGAATATCCGTCCCTACATATTATTGAGTCACTTCCAAGAGTGCCTTTTCCAGTCAGTCTCCCCTCATACCGCGATTTAGGGAGACCTATCTTCTTAAGGCCAGGAATGAAGTCAACACAAAACCCGATAACATCCTCTGTTTGATGGCCCATGGAGATGCTTCCTTCTGGCCTAGCGCGGTTACGGACATATTTCTTTAGGACTCCCATGAACCTCTCAAAGGGGAACATATTGTGTAGAAATACGGGCCCCAGGATGACAATCTCGTCGACTAGATGAACTAGGACGTGCGTCATGATATTGAAGAAGGATGGTGGGAACACCAGCTCGAAACTGACAAGACATTGCGCCACATCACTCCTTAGCCTTGGTACGATTTCTGGATCGATCACCTTCTGAGAGATTGCATTGAGGAATGCACATAGCTTCACAATGGCTAATCGGACGTTTTCCGGTAGAAGCCCCCTCAATGCAACCGGAAGCAGTTGCGTCATAATCACGTGGCAGTCATGAGACTTTAGGTTCTGAAACTTTTTCTCTGGCATATTTATTATTCCCTTTATATTCGACGAGAAGCCAGTCGTGACCTTCATACTGAGCAGGCATTCAAAGAAGATTTCTTTCTCTTCTTTCGTAAGAGCGTAGCTGGCAGGACCTTTATACTGCTTCGGAGGCATGCCGTCTTTTTCGTGCAAACGTTGCAGGTCCTCCCGTGCCTCAGGTGTATCTTTTGTCTTCCCATACACGCCCAAGAAGCCTAGCAGGTTCACGCAAAGGTTCTTCGTCACGTGCATCACGTCGATTGAAGAGCGGACCTCTAGGTCTTTCCAGTAGGGTAGGTCCCAAAATATAGATTTCTTCTTCCACATGGGTGCGTGTCCCTCAGCGTCATTCGGAACAGCTAGTCCGCCGGGACCCTTTCCAAAGATTACGTGTAAATCATTGACCATAGCAAGTACGTGATCACCGGTACGCATGGCGGGCTTCTTCCGGTGATCTGCCTCGCCTTTGAAATGCTTGCCTTTCTTTCGACATTGATGGTTGGTCGGAAGAAATCGACGATGGCCCAGGTACACATTCTTCCTGCATTTGTCCAGGTATATACTTTCAGTGTCATCTAAACAGTGCGTGCATGCGTGGTATCCTTTGTTTGTCTGTCCTGAAAGGTTACTGAGAGCGGGCCAATCGTTGATGGTCACGAACAGCAACGCCTTTAGGTTAAATTCCTCCTGTCTGTGCTCATCCCACGTACGTACACCGTTTCCATTCCACAGCTGTAAAAGTTCTTCAACTAATGGCCTTAGGTACACATCAATGTCGTTGCCGGGTTGCTTAGGGCCTTGGATGAGAACTGGCATCATAATGAACTTCCGCTTCATGCACATCCAAGGAGGAAGGTTATACATACATAGAGTCACGGGCCAGGTGCTGTGATTGCTGCTCTGCTCCCCGAAAGGATTAATGCCATCCGCGCTTAAAGCAAACCATACATTCCTTGGGTCCTTTGCAAACTCATCCCAGTACTTTCTCTCGATTTTTCTCCACTGCGACCCGTCAGCGGGTGCTCTCAACTTCCCGTCTTTCTTCCGGTCCTCACTGTGCCATCGCATCAACTTGGCATGCTCTTCGTTTCTGAACAGACGTTTCAACCGTGGTATTATAGGAGCATACCACATCACCTTCGCAGGAACCCTCTTCCTGGGGGGCTCGCCGTCAACATCACCAGGGTCATCTCGTCTGATCTTATACCGCAATGCACCGCATACCGGGCATGCGTTCAGATCCTTGTATGCACCGCGGTAGAGGATGCAGTCATTAGGGCATGCATGTATCTTCTCCACCTCCAATCCTAGAGGGCATACGACCTTCTTTGCTGCGTATGTACTGTCGGGCAATTCGTTATCCTTTGGAAGCTTCTTCTTCAATATTTTCAGTAGCTTCTCAAATCCTTTGTCAGCCACAGCATTCTCTGCCTTCCACTGCAGCAATTCCAGTACGGTACCGAGCTTTGTGTTGCCATCTTCGCAATTGGGGTACAACCCTTTTTTGTGATCCTCTAACATGCGATCGAACTTCAGCTTCTCCTTTTGACTTTCGCATTGCGTCCTTGCATCGACAATGACCCGGCGGAGATCATCATCATCGGGCACATCGTCTGGTTCCTCTTGATCTTCAGCAGCTTCACCCGTTGCAGCATCATTGGGCACATCGTCTGGTTCCTCTTGATCTTCACCAGCTCCCCCCGTTGCAGCATCACCGTATTCAGGGGGCACATAGTTGTCATCGTACTCTTCTTCTTCGCGTCTTCCATCATAACCCCTATTTCTCCGTGCCTCGTCCAAACATTATAGTGTGGCATGAAACCCTTGTAAAGCAGGTGGGAGTGAAGGATTTTCCGGTTAGAGTAAGACCTCGTATTCCCACATTCAGTGCATGGACAACACATAAAACCATTCTGCTTGTTTGCCTCAGCCGCATCGAGAAACTCATGCACGCCCTTAATGTACTCGGAGGTGTGTCTGTCACCGTACATCCATTGCCGGTTCATCTGCGTGCATTATATATAATTAAGTGTCCAAATTAATAGAAGTTCATCATCACATTAAAACCAAAGTACATACATAGTTCTCATCTAACAACATATAGCTCTCCAGAGCATCTAATTAATTAAACCATACATTGAAACTATGTAAAACATTTCAATGCGAAAACAAATGCGATCATAATCGCAACCAAGGTAACAATTGATCCAACGGCATAATGATACCAAGCCTCGGTATGAATGGCATATTTTCTAATCTTTCTAATCTTCAAGCGCATTGCATCCATCTTGATCTTGTGATCATCGACGACATCCGCAACATGCAACTCCAATATCATCTTCTCCTCCTCAATTTTTTTATTTTTTCCTTCAACAAATTGTTTTCTTCTTCAACTAAATTTAACCTCTCGACAATAGGGTCGGTTGGAATTTCCGATTCACATACATCCTACATAAATAAAATCTATGTCACGTTGGTCGGCATAATTTTCATAAACAATAAATGAACCAATAGTTATAAAGATAATATATATACCACATCCGAATCATAGACAGGACGAGGGCCGACGGGGGCGGATACCAAAACCATCGCACTATATAAGATGCAATAATAAAAGTAAGAAAATAATACAAGTATCTATGTAAACATACAAGTAAGAATATTTTTCCTTTCAGAAAGAAGATAAGAACAAGAGGCTCACCACGGTGGTGCCGGCGATGAGCTCGGCGCGGGTGATCGACGGCGGTGAAGACGGGGACGGGGCGTGACGGACCGCTAAACCTAGACAAATATTGAGAAAAATGGAGCTTGAAGGTCGAGCTTGGAGAGGAGAAATCTTAAGTAGTGTGGCTCGGGCATTCTATCGAACACCTTATGTGCATAGGAGGTGAGCTAGAGCACCACCAAGCCCTCTCCCCCTCAGCCAGAAAAAAACAGAGCAGTGTGCTCTGCTCTTACGCGACGGGTTATATATAGGCACCTCATTGGTCCCGGTTGGTGGCATGAACCGGGACTAAAGGGGAGCCTTTGGTCCCGATTCAAGCCACCAACCGGGACCAATGGTGGTGGGCCAGGCGCGAGGCCCACTGGTCCCGGTTCGTCCCACAAACCGGGACCAAAAGGTCCAGATGAACCGGGACCAATGGCCAACGTGGCCCGGCCGGCCCCCTGGGCTCACGAACCGGGTCCAATGCCCCCATTGGTCCCGGTTCTGGACTGAACCGGGACTAATGGGCTGACCCGGCCTGGACCGTTGCCCCCTTTTCTACTAGTGTATGGTAGGCTATGTAAATAAAAACACCAACATATCGAAGCGAAAGATATACTATATGGTTTGAGTGTGCCTGCATGCCTCAAACAGTCAAAGGGCTGGATGAATCTGCTTGATAATCTCAAATCAGCACATCGACATGGTGTGCCTAGCATTTTTTTCATCGTATAATTTTTACCCTTCAGAATAAATAAATATATTTTTCATTCATTTTGAGAATATTTTCTTATTTGTTTTGTCAGGAAATCTGACGTTTCACATCGACATGGTGTGCCTAACATTTTTTTCATCATATATTTTTTACCCTTCAGAATAAATAAATATATTTTTCATTCATTTTGAGAATATTTTCTTATTTGTTTTGTCAGGAAATCTGACGTTTTTCCTTGAGTTTGTATGCAGCACACGGTTATTTTTTCATTCTTTTTGAGAATCTTTTCTTATTTGTTTTTTAGGAAAACTGACATTTTTTCTTGAGTTGGTATACGGAGTGTGTATGCCGCAAATGGTGACCTTTTTCCAGTGTACATGCCAGCAGCTCCGGATCCCTTTCCTCCCTCCCTTCTTCTTTTTCTACAAAACATTTGTAATCATTGTAGTTCCTCCTTGGCCGAGCTACTTCATTCAACAAATTTAAATGAAGGCCTTTTGTACGTACTGATAATTAGTACTCCCTCCGTAAACTAATATAAGAGCGTTTAGACCACTATTTTAGTGATTTAAACGCTCTTATATTAGTTTACAGAGGGAGCATATCTTTTTTTTATAATTAGTACATATATCAAAGTAAAGGATGCTGCTTTTTTTGCATGGAAAAAAGATGCTGCACGCTATATATCAAAGTAATGAAGTCATTTTCAGTTACACGCTATGTATGCATGTTGACCGGGTAAGAAAATCGAGACGCCTTAGCCGTGTTGTTGCACGTACCGACCGACGCGGTTAAGCTTAGCGAACACGGCCCAGATGCCTTTGCATGTTTTTTTTTTGCCGGATGCCTTTGCATGTATTACAAGCTAGCTTTTTTGTGTGTGGGAAAATTAAAGCTAGCTAGGTGTATATGTCACTTCCAATCACAAGACAACGTACAAATGTGCGGCACGTACGGACATACTAGTATGTGAGAAAGGGAAACATTGCATTCGTAGGGGCAAGCACAGCCAAAAACCAGTCGTACTTAGTCAACTAAAAAAGAAACAAAAAAAAAACTAAAACTTGTGGTGCACGCTCGAAAGGTATTGGAAAACGCATACGTAGGTCTTGTGTTGCCTACTCGTGAAGGAAGCTCGAGCGTTTGCCTCCGTGCACAAGGCTATAGCACTATATAATGTCGTTGCCGAACGATCGAAAGAGAGAGAGAGAGAAACTAGCTTGAGGGCGAGATGAACACGGACAAACTTGAAAGGGTATTTTATGCTGCCGTAACTGCGCAGCTTTTCCGTTTTTTCTCTTTCCTTATTATCTGATTACAATTGCTAGTCTGCCCTCCCGGTCCGGCCGCCATGATCCGCGTAGATCGCGCTGCCCCGCGATCACGTCCATAGCGAGAGCCGGGCGCCCGAGAGGGAGTAACAGAAAACAAAAAGGAAACAAGGAGAGCTCGCTACATGCGCCTCCACAACCAACGTGCATGCCTGGGTCACATCCGACCCAGCTGCACTGATTATTTTAAACGGAAAACTATCTAGCATGTAGACGTGAGCTTATGACAAAGGCTAACATTCTCCCCTCTAAGCTCAACGTCCTTTGCTGATTTCCTTGACACCAAGCTTCTGACGCAGCTCAATGAACTTCACACGCCCAAGTGCTTTTGTCAATGCATCGGCCACCTGGTCATCAGATCCCACATGATCAAGCTGCACCTCTCCATGTTCAACACAGTCTCGGATTAAATGGAACTTGACATCGATATGTTTGCTTCAATCATGATGAACGGGATTCTTCGCCAGCGCTATTGCAGACTTATTGTCAATCAAGAGCCTGAACGCACCAGCTTTTCCCCCCTTCATTTCAGCAAGCAAACGATTCAGCCATAGGCCCTGGCAAGTAGCAGACGCCGCAGCCACGTACTCTGCCTCACAGGAGCTGATTGCCACAATCTTTTGCTTTTGGGAAGCCCATGTAACAGGATTGCTGCCAAGGAAGAAAATCTGACCAGATGTGCTCTTACGATCCTCAACATCGCCGGCGTGGTCACTGTCACTATAGCCCAGCAGCTCACTTTTCCCTGAAGCACGCCCATAGCAGCACCCATAGCTCAAAGTACTGCGCACGTACCTAAGTATCTGCTTCACGGCTGTCCAGTGAGTGACTGTAGGCCTTTCCATGTATCTGCTCACTATTCCAACTGCATGAGTGATGTCCGGTCTTGAGTGCACCAGGTACCTTAGGCTACCAATTATGCTGCGGTACAGAGAAGGGTCGACAAGTTTTGCAACGTCATTCTTCCTCAGTTTGAGCCGACACTCCATGGGTGTCTGACATCCATGGCACCCTTCCATTCCAGCAGCTTCAAGAATTTTCTCTGCATAGCTCCTCTGACACATCGTTATAGAATCATTGGATTGAGTTACCTCGATGCCCAGATAGTAGCTCAAGAGACCGAGATCACTCATTTTGAACAGCTCTTGCATTTGATTCTTGAACTCGCCGATGGAGGTCTTGCTGGTGCCGGTGATGATGAGGTCGTCTACATACACACCCACTAGCAGAAATGAGTGTGCATCACCGCGGCGATACACGGCATGCTCCAGTGGGCTGCGCGTGAACCCCAGCGTGCTCATGGTCTCGTCCAGCTTCGCTTACCAGGCCCTCGGAGCTTGCCGCAGCCCGTAGAGCGCCTTCTGAAGCCGCAGAACCTGTTGCTCCTTGCTGACGGTGAGGTACCCTGGTGGCTGCGCCACGTACACTTCCTCGGCGAGGTCACCATTGAGAAAGGCAGATTTTACATCCATATGGTGCACCTCCCAGCCGGAGTGCGCGGCGAGCGCGAGAAGCAGCCGCACGGTCTCCATCCATGCCACTGGCGCAAAAACTTCCTCGAAGTCCACGCCTTCACGCTGAACATAGCCTTTCGCCACCAAGCGGGCCTTGTACTTGAGGATGTTGCCGTCGGGATCGCGCTTGACGCGGTACACCCACTTCAAGCCAATGGCTTTGTGGCCAGCCGGCAAGTGGGCGAGCTCCCAGGTGTTGTTCTCGCCTATGGAGTCCATCTCCGCATCCATTGCCGCCTTCCAGGCCCCGTCGCTAAGTGCCTCAGTGATGTCGCGCGGCTCCTCTGCCGTGAGCAAGCACTGGTCGGGCTCCTCCCATACAGCCTCATGTTCTGTCTCGTCGAGAACATTGGAGAGGCGTCGGTACCGTATAGGTCGGGAGTCAATGTCGCGCCCATCATCATGCGTGGGTGGCGTGGCCCAACGCATCTCCCTCACTGCAGCCGGCGTGCAAGGCTCGGTCCGCGACATGCTGGGCGCCGATGCGGCCGGCGTGTCGGCGGAGTTCAGCGGCGACCCCAATGGTGGTGTAGAGGGTGGTGGTGCTGCGCTCCTCGGTGCAGGTGTAGGCGAGCAGCCCGTGTCCAGCTCGTGCACACCATGGTCATTTGCATAGACCACGGTGAATGTCGTCGGCGCGGGCGGCGTGACCGCGCCCTGTGCATTCCAAGTCCATGGCCTGCTCTCCTCAAATAAAACATCACGTGTGACTTGTACCTTTTGTGTAGCCGGATTGTACACACGATAGCCTTTGGATCCTTCCTCGTAGCCAACGAAGATCATTGGGGTTGATCAATCTGAGAGCTTAGTCACTTCAGGGCCAAGCTTCTTGACATGCGCCACACACCCAAACACACGTAGATGCAGCACACTTGGCTTGTGGCCGTGCCAAGCCTCATACGGCGTCACCACGTCCAAGCTGCGTGTGGGAGCTCTGTTGAGCAGGTACACCGCAGTCTTTACTGCTTCAGCCCAGAAATACGACGGCACGGCCATGCTTTTGAGCAAGCAACGCGCCATCTCGACGACGGTCTGATTCCGGCATTCAACCACTCCGTTTTGCTGAGGGGAGTATGGGGTGGTCGTGTAGTGTTTGATGCCCAGCTGCTCGCAGTATCCTCTGAACTCAATGGAGTTAAACTCACCGCCCCGGTCAGACCGGAATGCGCGAAGCCTGCATTTTCCCTCGTTCTCAGCCATTGCCTGCACTTTCTTGAACTTCTGATGAGCTTCATCCTTGGATTTCAGTAACTCCAACCACATGTATCGACTGTAATCGTCAACTATCAGCAAGAAATACTTACTGCCCCCGGTGTGGTTGGTGTGATTGGCCCACACAAGTCTGTATGAACAAGCTCAAGGCCTTTATCTGCTCTGTATCCGGCCACTTGAGGAAAAGGGGCACAGTGCTGTTTGCCCAATGCACAACCATTACAGTACTCCTTGACGCGGTCAATGACCGGCATCGCACGTACCATTTCCTTCGAAGACATGGCTCGTAAAGCTCTGAAGTGCAGGTGTCCCATCCTAGCATGCCAGCGCCAGGTGACATCTTCAGTCATGGTGAGGAGACAAGCCGGGGAGTCAATGCTTAGTACGCCCGTGTACAATCTGCTCGCCGTCTGTTTGACGCGAGCCAGGATGCGCCGGCCCGGATCTTGGATGGTCATGATCCCATCTTCAATCCCTATCCTGCATCCACCCTCATCCAACTGCCCTACTGAGATGATATTGCTGCGTAAGCTGGGAATGAAATAGACTTCAGAGAGAGCACGTTGATCACCATTCTGGCAGCGAAACACAACAGCGCCCCTGCCCTTGATAGCCACCAGAGAGCCGTCTCCGAATTTCACTGTGCCGTGTACACCTTCATCAAGTGTGGAAAACATGTTCCTCTCCCCAGTCATATGGCTGGACGCCCCTGTATCATAGTACCAAAGGCCATCGGGTGAAGGCACGGGAATTACTTTCTCCTCATTCAAGAACACAGCTTGGGGCACCACTAGCTCAGGTGTAGAGACGTTGGTGACCACGGCCATGAGCAGGCCCTGATCGTGTTCGTCGCGATCTTCGCGGACGAGGTTAGCCTGTTCCTTCTTCCCTTGTTCCTTTTGCTTCTCAAGCCATGACCAACAGTCCTTTTTCCAGTGTCCGACCTTGCCGCAATAATGGCATTTGCCTTTCTTCTTGCCGCCTGAGCCGCCGGATCCTCCCACGCCGCCGCTGCCCGGCGCAGGTCTACCACCGCCGCCGCCGTGAGGTTTGGGCTTGCCCGGCGACTTGTTCTTGCCGCCGCCGCTACCAGACAATGAACCGCCGCCGCCGCCCAGCTTCTCCCGGGCCAGCCACTCCTCATGAGTGAGCAGGAGGCACCCGGCGGTATGCGCGCCGTCGTCAAGGTCGTAGTGATCCTCACATGCAGAGAAGCGGCCGACAAGCTCGTCGATGGATATGGTTTTCAGATCAAGCAAGGACTCGATCGCCATGGCCATTGGGCGGTACCGACGCGGCACCACTCGGAGAAATTTCTGGACTGCCTTGTGCTCGGTGACGGGGTCGCCGTACAGCTCCAGATCGGCGACAAGGGCGGCGAGCCGCAGCCCGAAGTCCTCGACGGACTCCCCATCTCTGAAACGGAGATCCTCGAACTCCCGCCGGCGCACTTGCGCCTTGGCTTCACGGGTGCGCTCCCTGCCCATCCGCATCGTCTTGATGGTCTCCCACGCCGTCTTCGCCATGTCCTTCGCGGCCAGCACACGCATCATCTCTGGCGGAACGCCGGTGAGAATGATCTGCAGCGCGCGCCGGTCGTTGTTCTCGTCGGCGGCGTCGTCGGTCACCGCGGACCAGACGCGGGCGACCTGCAACTTGACTTGCATCACAAGCGCCCACTCCTGGTAGTTCGTGCGCGTGAGCATCATGGACGCCCCCGACTCCTCTCGTACCATGCGCTCCACCACGCGGTACTCGCTGCTGCCGCTGCCGGTGAGGCGCGTGAGCGGCCCTTGGATGAAGGCGTCTTCAGCGGCGACTTCGTGCCGCTCTTGTTCTTCTTCTCCTCCTCGCTATCCGACATGGTACGCCGCGGATCGGACACCGCCGGCCACCGGAGAGTGGATCGAACACCACGGCTTTGATGCCAAATGTCGTTGCCGAACGATCGAACGAGAGAGAGAGAGAGGAACTAGCTTGAGGGCGAGATGAACACGGACAAACTTGGAAGGGTATTTTGTGCTGCCGTAACTGCGCAGCTTTTCTGTTTTTTCTCTTTCCTTATTATCTGATTACATTCGCTAGTCTGCCCTCCCGGTCCGGCCGCCATGATCCGCGTAGATCGCGCTGCCCCGCGATCACGTCCATAGCGAGAGCCGGGCGACTAGGAGGGAGTAACAGAAAACAGAAAGGAAACAAGGAGGGCTCGCTACATGCGCCTCCACAACCAACGTGCATGCCTGGGTCACATCCAACCCAGCTGCACCGATTATTTTAAACGGAAAATTATCTAGCCTGTAGATGTGAGCTTATGACAAAGGCTAACATATAAGGTCACGCCCGGCCCTAAGGCCAAGCACTTCACCACCCACAAAGTAACACAGATCAGATCATACACACCGCCGGTCCGTGGATCACTTCACTCCATCGCTATTCCATCGACTGATGAGCTTTGTGAAAACTAGTTCGTTGGTGATGGGGCGCCACAGCAGCAGCAGCAGCAAAGCCGAGGCCGGCAGCGAGCAGCACAGCAAGGAGGACAAGCATCACAAGCACATGGAGCAGCTCGCCCAGCTCGGCGCCGTCGCGGCCGGAGCATACGCGCTGGTATGTCTATATTCCTAGCACTATTATTACCTTGCTATTGCACTCTTTCATTCTCAATTTGTAGTTTTTGTTAGTTACTTAGCATCATGAACTTGTGTTGATACCGTAGCACGAGAAACGTAAGGCGAAGAAGGACCCGGAGAATGCCCGGTCACACAGGATCAAGGAGGAGATCGCAGCCACGGTCGCCGTTGGTAGCACCGGTTTCGCCTTCCATGAGCACCACAAGAAGAAAGACGCCAAGAAGCACGGCCGCCATTGATCTCGGCACATATATATACCATGTATAGGCGGCAGCGCTCTAGCTACTTATACGGTTACGAGGTTTCCATTGTTGTCTTTTTTCAGGGTGTGTTATTCTTCATCATATGTACGTCTTTCTTGACAAAAGGCGTTTTTCTTATTAAAAAATGTAGCATCAAAACACATAGCATTATGAGTAACACTCGGCCTCTGCATAATTAAAATGCACATAACTAATTCTAAAAAGTTTGACAGAAAGAAAAGAAACAAAATCGACAAAACGGCAATAGTTGAGTCCTATAGATCAACACTATGCCTATGTCGAAAGTGGAGATGTGTCAATCCGGAGGTTATGTTGCCACCGATGTTGAGAAAAATCTCCGTAACCACCTGCTTCAATTGTGTACAGACCGCCTTGAATAGCGGTTGATACTCCGCTCGCTATAGTGTAGACCAAGTATATATGAAGCGAGTACTACACCGGAAAATAACTTATAGCGGAGAAATATTTTTGTCATTAAAACTAAATCATTTCTACGTAGTCATTGCGAACACATTAAGGCATATGCTCCCACCCTTATTATCATTTTGAACCTATTGGAATACCGTCCAACCAGTGACCAAAAATATTGGCAAGACTTATGGGTGGATACAAATTTGACGCTATTTGGATAACTCACAACGTAGAACATGCATACTTGCATTCAAAAAAGAGGTGTTTGATTCTCTCATCATGAATACAAAAACAACACTTCTTACTCCCTTTTCAGTTGCGCCGTGCGAGGTTGTCTTTGATTAGCACAACGACCCTACAAAGATAACACATGTAGATTTTGACCTTTAGTGGAATCTTCGACTTTCATAGTTTCTTATTACTATTCACGGGTACCTCAGAATTCATGGGTGCACGGTATATGGATCAGTCTACTGTGAAAGACCTCGATGTAGTAAGGTTCTAGCGAAACACATCCCGGCCTTGTGTCAGCTTAATCGAATCCTGCCTGGACAATAGATTATGCCATGACGTAAGTCGAGGCCCAAACAAATGCCACCTGAACGGAATATTCGGCGGGGATGAACTGAGCACCTACGCAATAGTATTATTCTCCTCGCGAGCGGCGATGTACAAGGATGTATATTGTTCTTGGAGACTGGCATCGCCTAGCCAGATGTCTTCCCAGAAACGAATCTCTGACCCATCCTTTATCGTGAAAGACCGAAAGAGATGTTACTTTGCCGGCATTAGGCTAGCCCAAAAGTGAGAGTCTCCAGGTTTCCAATATGCCCGAGACACCTCCTTTTGGCCTAAATACTTGTTGCGCAACATGGTTTGCCAAACACGATCCTCAGCAAGTAGTTTGAACAACCATTTATTAAGTTGAGGCCATTCTTGACATGTAGGTTATGAATTCCAAGGCCACCTTGGTCTTTCGGCCTAACCACACTCCATCCGTCCAGTTTGTATTTTTTTTCCTGTCTTCTTGCTAAAAGAATTTGGATCTAAAATAGTCCAATCTTTGCAAGACCCCTTTTGTTAGTTGGAAGAAAGAAAACATATAGAGAATCATAGTTGTGAGGACCGAGTTAATCAAAACCAGTCGTCCCCAAACTAAGAGCAGCTTTCCTTTCTAACTGCTCAATTGTCTATCTAGACACTCCTCTACATGCTTCCACTCCGCAATAGTGAGACACCTATAGTGAACCGGTATTCCCAAATACCTAATCGGGAATTGGCCATGTGTGCAACCAAATAGGTCAACATAATTGGCCGCTGACTCAACAACTGCTCTAAAGCAGAACAATTCACTTTGATGGAACTTAATTTTTAGACCCGACATTTGCTCAAACGCCAAAAGCAATAGTTTCAGGTTTCGAGCCTTGTCTAGGTTATGTTCCATAAAAAGAATTGTGTCATTGGGATATTGCAGAGTAGAGAGGCACCATTCACAAGGTGTGGCACTACTCCTACAATTTGGCCATCCTACTTGGGCGTTCAATCAGAATAGCTAACATACCAGCAACAATGTTAAATAACATTGGCGATATGGGGTCACCCTGCCGCCATCCTTTTTTGTCTGAAAGTAATGGTCACATCATCATTGACTTTGATGGCCACACTACCTCCAGTTACAAAGTTTTGGATCCCCTGGCGCCATTTATCGGAGAAACCTTTCGTTCTTAGGGCCTGTTAGAAGAAAGACCATTTGACTTGTCATATGCTTTTTCAAAGTAAATTTTGAATACTACTCCACTCATGTTTTTCTAGTGCATTTCATGAACGGACTCATGCAGGATTACAACAATTGAGTATATTCCTTCCTTGCATGAACGCCGTTTGAGACGGTCGGACCACATGTTTAGCCATTGAGTTTAACCTATTCGTAGCCACTTTGGTAAAACTTTAATGTTGACATTAAGGAGGCATATTGGTATGTACTGTTGGATCCGTTCGACCTCCTTGACCTTCGGCAAAAAGAAAGACTCGCCAAAGTTATGTCTGAATACATCAAGTCTCTCGGCATGAAGATAATTGAATAATTATAAAAGGTCATCCTTGATGATACCCCAGAAATTCTGACAGAATTTCGTGGGGAAGCCATTAGGTCCTGGAGCTTTATTGTGTACCATTTGGAACACCGCCGCTCTCACCTCCTCTTCCGAGAATGGTGTCGTAAGGATATCATTTTTTTCTGCCGTGACTTGTGGAATATCATCTGTTTGAGTCTCGTCAAAGGTGATGTTCCCTTCAGCCGTCACCCTGAATAGAGATTTGTAGTATTATGTGATAACATTTTGAGCTCTTCTTGACCTTCGATCCGCCCCTCATCTTGTTGGAAACTGTAAATACATTTCTTCCTATGCTGCCCATTACAATCAATTGGAAGTATCTTGTATTACTATCACTGATCAAAATGAAGTCAGCTTTGGATCTCTGGTAGTATTTGATTTCCTCTTCTCGCAAAAGCCTAGCCACCTTCTCATTAGATAGATTTTTCAATTCAATCTCTTGTTGAGATAAGGTGCATGTCTCTGCAATCTTCTCGAGGTCGTTAATAATGGTGGAGAGTCGTTGTTTTTCTTTTTTTATATTATGTTGGTGTGTTTCGCCCATCCAGTGAGGTGTTCCCTCATGGCCCTTATTTTAAAGTTTCATCTCTGAATCGGTGTACGACCAATGGCAGTCCGCTCCCAAGCATTCTTAACTATGTTCATAAATCCTTCCTGATATAGCCATTCCAATTCAAATTTGAAGGGGCAACGGGCGGATGGATTTATGGAGTTAGAATCAAGAATGATGGGTGCATGATCCCATAATGCCTCGATATGCTCAAGGGCTAGCACTGTTATGAAAGGAAATTTTAGTTCCCATTCGGTGTCCATGAGTACCCTATCAAGCTTCTTGTATGTCGGCACAGATCGATTATTAGCCCAGGTGAACTGTTGCCCTAACATAATGGCCTCTCGAAGATCCAAATTGTCTATCACAACACTGAATAGAAAAGACCAATGCAAACCAACCAGTGGTTGGATGGTTAGAGGGACTGTGGTGTCCCAGCTCACCAGGGTTTAAATTTTGGTGCTCGCATTTATTCCTGGATTTATTTCAGGATTTCCGGCGATGCGCATTCAGTGGGAGGAGACTTTCCTATCGACGACGAGGTGCCTACGGTGACTTCATAAATTTCAAGATGATATGTCGCCTCAGTCTTTCAGAGATGCTCATAGGGGTAGGGTGTGCATGCGTTCATGGGGTGAGTGTATGCGCGTGTATATGAGCGCTTGTGTCTGTACTGTGTTCAAAAAATAATAAAAAGGACCAATGGGTATGGAAGTCGTCGTTATTTTTCTCTTTCTGATACCTAAAAATATTAAGATTATCTTCAATAATCATTGAATACGGGTTATCCTTAGTCACGTTCACTAATTCATGAAGAAAAGCCGCTTTATCTTAAACAGCAGCAGCGAGTAGTCATTTTTAGGTACATGCCATGTATGCATGTTGACCGGGTAAGAAAATCGAGACGCCTTAGCCGTGTTGTTGCACGTACCGACCGACGCGGTTAAGATAGCGAACACGGCCCAGATGCCTTTGACGAGTAGTGCAAGCAGAGCCAAAAAGTATTGGAAAACGCGTAAGGTACGTGTTGTGTTTGCCTACTAGTTAAGGAGGCTGGCGCTTTTGCCTCAGTGCACAAAGCTATAACACCATATAAGAACACCCGCCAGCCCTAAGCCCTAGCACGTTACAACTCACAAAACAACCCAGATCACACATATATACTGCCGGCCCGTTGATCACTTCACTCCATCGCTATTCCATCCACTGCTGATCTCTTTGAAAGCTAGTTCGTTGGCAATGGGGCGCCACAGCAGCAACGCCAGCAAAGCCGAGGCCGGCGGCGAGCAGCACCGCAAGGAGGAGAAGCACCACAAGCACATGGAGCAGCTCGCCCAGCTCGGCGCCGTCGCAGCCGGAGCATACGCGCTGGTATATATATTTATATCCCTGGCATTGTTATTCCCTATCCCCTTGCTATCACAATCTTTTAGTCTTAATTTGTATTTCTACTTAGATATTTAACGTCTGGAACTTGTGTTGAAACTGCAGCATGAGAAGCACAAGGCGAAGAAGGACCCGGAGAATGCCCGGTCGCACAGGATCAAGGAGGAGATCGCAGCCACGGTCGCCGTTGGTAGCGCCGGCTTCGCCTTCCATGAGCACCACAAGAAGAAAGACGCCAAGAAGCACGGCCGCCATTGATCTTGGCACACAAATATAGCATGTATAGGCGGCAGCACTCTAGCTACTTATACGGTTATGAGCTTTCCATCATTGTCTATTCTATTGTATATGCACTCTTTTATTAACTAGCTGAAAGTTGTTGTCCTTGATCGTGGTGACTACGAAGGACGATGCATCATGCGTGTATCTATCAATGTATGATCGAGCATGCCTTTTTTTTATTAAGTACTCCATCCGTCCCATACTATAAGAGCGTTTTTAACATTACTAGTAGAACGCCCGTGCGTTGCTACAGGCTATAATGCATGCATATAAATGAATCAAAAAATAATAAGGGCAAAGCTAAATTTAGTATGTTAGGTGCACGTGCAATGCCATAAGGTATCACCCGAAGACCCTTGTCTTTGGAAGGTGCCCGTGCGCTGCCATAAAAAATCCAAGGGTCTTCAAACTATTCTTTTTGGATATCGACATAATTCATCTCCATTTCTCTCATACTCTGTGAAACCGCGCGCGCGAACACACACACACACACACACATTCTTCACCGCCCTTTTTTGGTGTGGGAGGGTGATAAGCCGCGCCTAACCATCGGCATGTGTATTCGGGCTTTATCTGTTTCTTTTCTTTTCTTTGGCTTCTCAATTTTTGCTTAGTTTTTCCTACATTTTGGCAAAAAAATGTTTTATTTTGCATTTTCAAGAACCGTGCTTTTTTTTTTGCAAGAAGCACATGTGTTGTTCTTCCAAAAAAGAAAGACACAACTGCGAGAAGCACAACCTTGCTTCATCGAGAAGCATCGCCTTGCTTCCATGGGAAGCGCGACCTTGCTTCGGTGGGAAGCACAACGTGTGCTTCTTCCACTGAAAAAGGAAAAAACACAGGCTTTTGTTTCCGTGAGAAGTACAACCTTGCTTGCTTGGGATGCACAGAGAAGCATAGAGCGTGCTTCCCGAAAAGGAATAGCATAGTTGTGCTTTCGTAAGAAAAAAATTGGAAAATACAATTGTGCTTCTGGGCACCGGGTTTTCATGAGAAGCACAACTTTGCTTATACGAAAAGCACAACCTATGCCACCTGAAAAAAGAATAAAAAAACAGCTTGTGCTTCGAAACAAGAAGTGAAAAATGCAATTGTTCTTCTGGGCACCGAGTTCATTTTTCTTTCATTTATTTTTGTTGCCATGCTTTTTGGCGACTGTGTGGATTTCATCCATCCTACCCCAATAATAATTGATTTTTGCTAATTATCATGTGCCTGAGAAATGTTTTGTTTCTGTCAATTTTTTTTGTCTAATGGCAGTGTACATTGCGATAACACATAGGCCAAGTTTCTAGGCTTGTTTTTGTTGTTGTTTTCTGTAGCCCGAAGTAGCCAACGTAAAAAGGCCTGAATTTGTTTCATGTTTTCTTCTTTAGCCTAGAACAATCCATGTAAAAAGGCTACTGGCTAGCTGGAGCAGCCCAAAGTTCACATACAAAAGGCCTGTCATGATCAATTGATTATTAAAAGCCCTGAAAAAATACACTCTCTATTCCTAAATGTAGTGCACATAATTTTTTCTTTAAAGTCCAACATTGTTTAGTTTGACCAAGTTTATTGAGAAAAATATCAACAAAAATAATACCAAATAAATATAATTTAAATATGTGTTTAATCATGTATCTAGTGAAATTTATTTAATACTATAGATATAAGATATTTTCTTCTAAATATAGTCAAAGTTTTGGAAGCTTGATTTTTTAAATTTTTTATGCACACTAAATTTGGGAAGAACGAGAGTAATCATTAAGAAACTCTTGTGTGTGTGGCACACATGCACGTATTTTTTAGAAAAGGAGGATGACCGCTGGCCTCTGCATCTGGGAGATGCATGCGGGCATTTTATTGATTATTCTCGAGGACCTTACAAAGTAGTATAAGAACAATATGCCTGAATCCACCATCTTGGCAATATCTGTCGCTACTCCTATTCATATGATGAAGGGGTGCAAGCCGGGCCACATACCCAGACCTCTCACCTAAGCCTAACATCTAAAGTCGGAGGCCCCTACCCAGCCATCTACTGGGTCCGGGGAACAAACCGGTCTGACGCACTCACATGTGTTGTCGCTGCCATTTTCCACTAGTCCATCTTCAGAGCAGATTGATGTGTCAACCTTAGCAGGTCCTCCGCCATCGACGCCAAACGACGACCTCCACCTACGCGAGCCTTGGAAGGTCTTCCACCAAGGACGCCACCATGATGCCAAACGACGACCTCCACCTACGCGAGTCTATATCCAAGCAACGGATGTAGATCCATGCTAGGATAGGTCCGCACCACCGCCGTCGCCCACCATCCACAAGCGCCAACCAACCCCAAGGTTCCCAAAGCGGCGCCTTCAAGGAGGTAACGGCGCCGTGAGCGCCGCCGCCGCCCAACAAAGTTACGGCTTTCGCACGGGAGACCTAGGGGAAGGGGAAGTGAGGAGATCAGTCCATACCGACGCCTCCAAGGAGGGGAACGGCGCCCTAGGCGTCGCCGTCAGCGCGGCCGGGCATGGCCGACTAGATATTTCTCCTAAACTAGATCCTCGCCACCAGCAGCGCCTCCTGCACAGAACTGGCGACCAAGGGAAGCGCGGCCAGACCAGGCTGGCCCGCACGCCGAACAGGGGAGGAGGGGAGGCGCCAGATCGCGCGTACCGACCGCCGCAGAAGCCGCCGCCAGCTGCCAACAACCACCAGGATCCCGCCGCCCGCATGGCCAGGATGCCAGATCCACCGCCCACACGGCTGCTCGCCGGAGCCTGTCGTGCCTTGCCAAAAGGAGCAGCCGCTCCAGATCCGAGACTCCCTACGCAGAGGCAGGGCAACCGAGACCCCGTCGCCACCATCCTTGGCGCCCCGAGCTTGCTCGATGGCTACCTCATGCGGCGGCAAGGAGGTAGGACGAGGTGGGGAGGGGGCCGAGGCAGTGCGGCTAGGGTTTCCCCGCCGCCGCCGGGGGAGGCGACGCGGGGGTCGCGAGAGGGAGAGGGTCGCGGGAGGTGTAGCCTTAAAAATTGGGGAATAATTTCACTTCCCCGGCCTCTGCACCAACTAGGGATGCATACGGCCATTTTAGTATGAGTACCAAGATAAACATGGTCCTCATAATTTTTTAAATGAGTATCAAGATATTTTTTGATAAGTGATTCGACCACACACCAAACTTGATCCTCAATAAATGGGGGAAAACCTTTATGCATCACCTGTCAATTCTAGGAATTGAACTCGGGTCGTTAGACTGCACAACCGCATGCACGTGTGTGTTTGTGTGTGTGAAACGCATTCATGTGTGTGTTTGTGTGTGTCCCCGCAGGCACACATATTAGTTCGTGAGTGCACGCGCATGTGTATGTGTTGGTTAGAGAAATAGAAGAAGCCACTGTTGGAGAACGTAGCAATAATTCAAAATTTTCCTACGTGTCACCAAGATCTATCTATGGAGTCATCTAGCAACGAGGGAGGAGTGGATATACATACCTTTGTAGATCGCGCGCGGAAGCGTTCAGGAGAACGGGATTGATGGAGTCGTACTCGTCGTGATTCAAATCACCGATGATCCTAGCGCCGAACGGACGGCACCTCCGTGTTCAACACACGTACGGAGCAGCGACATCTCCTCCTTCTTGATCCAGCAAGGGGAAAGGAGAGGTTGATGGAGATCCAACAGCACGACGGCATGGTGGAAGTAGCGGGATTCCAACAGGGCTTCGCCAAGCTCTGCGGGAGGAGGAAGATATGTCGTGGGAGGGAGAGGGAGGCGCCAGGGCTTAGGTATGGTTGCCCTCCCTTACCCCCACTATATATAGGGCCAAGGGAGATGGGGGAGGCGCAGCCTTGGCCCTTCCTCCAAGGAAGGGTGCGGCCAGGGAGGAGTCCCTCCTCCCCAAGGCACCTCGGAGGTGCCTTCCCCCTTTAGGACTCTCCCCTCCTCTTGTCCCTTTGGCGCATGGGCCTCTAGGGGCTGGTGCCCTTGGCCCATATAGGCCAAGGCGCACCCCCTACAGCCCATGTGGCCCCCCGGGGCAGGTGGCCCCACCCGGTGGACCCCCGGGACCCTTCCGGTGGTCCCGGTACAATACCGGTGACCCCGAAACTTGTCCCGATGGCGGAAATAGCACTTCCTATATATATTCTTTACCTCCGGACCATTCCGGAACTCCTCGTGACGTCCGGGATCTCATCCGGGACTCCAAACAACTTTCGCGTTACCGCATACTAATATCTCTATAACCCTAGCGTCACCGAACCTTAAGTGTGTAGACCCTACGGGTTCGGGAGACATGCAGACATGACCGAGATGACTCTCCGGTCAATAACCAACAGCGGGATCTGGATACCCATATTGGCTCCCACATGTTCCATGATGATCTCTTCGGATGAACCACGATGTCAAGGACTTGATCAATCCCGTATACAATTCCCTTTGTCTAGCGGTACGATACTTGCCCGAGATTCGATCAATCCCATATTCAATTCCCTTTGTCTAGCGGTATTGTACTTGCCCGAGATTCGATCGTCGGTATCCCGATACCTTGTTCAATCTCGTTACCGGCAAGTCTCTTTACTCGTTCCGTAACACATCATCCCGTGATCAACTCCTTGATCACATTGTGCACATTATGATGATGTCCTACCGAGTGGGCCCAGAGATACCTCTCCGTCACACGGAGTGACAAATCCCAGTCTCGATTCGTGCCAACCCAACAGACACTTTCGAAGATACCTGTAGTGTACCTTTATAGCCACCCAGTTACGTTGTGACGTTTGGCACACCCAAAGCATTCCTACGGTATCCGGGAGTTGCACAATCTCATGGTCTAAGGAAATGATACTTGACATTAGAAAAGCTTTAGCATACGAACTACACGATCTAGTGCTATGCTTAGGGTTGGGTCTTGTCCATCACATCATTCTCCTAATGATGTGATCCCGTTATCAACGACATCCAATGTCCATGGTCAGGAAACCGTAACCATCTATTGATCAACGAGCTAGTCAACTAGAGGCTTACTAGGGACATGGTGTTGTCTATGTATCCACACATGTATCTGAGTTTCCTATCAATACAATTATAGCATGGATAATAAACGATTATCATGAACAAGGAAATATAATAATAACTAATTTATTATTGCCTCTAGGGCATATTTCCAACAGTCTCCCACTTGCACTAGAGTCAATAATCTAGTTCACATCGCCATGTGATTAACACTCACAGGTCACATCGCCATGTAACCAACATCCAAAGAGTTTACTAGAGTCAATAATCTAGTTCACATCACTATGTGATTAACACTCAATGAGTTCTGGGTTTGATCATGTTGCTTGTGAGAGAGGTTTTAGTCAACGGGTCTGAACCTTTCAGATCCGTGTGTGCTTTACAAATCTTTATGTCATCTCCTAGATGCAGCTACCACGCTCTATTTGGAGCCATTTCAAATAACTGTTCTACTTGGAGCTATTCTAAATTGTTGCTCCATTATACGTATCCGGTATCTCTACTCAGAGCTATCCGGATAGGTGTTAAGCTTGCATCGTCGTAACTCTTTACGTCGAACTCTTTATCACCTCCATAACCGAGAAAATTCCTTAGTCCACTAGTTACTAAGGATAACTTTGACCGCTGTACTGTGATCCATTCTTGGATCACTCTTGTACCCCTTGACTGACTCATGGCAAGGCACACTTCAGGTGCGGTACACAGGATAGCATACTGTAGAGCCTATGTCTAAGCATAGGGGACGACCTTCGTCCTTTCTCTCTATTCTGCCGTGGTCGAGCTTTAAGTCTTAACTTCATACCTTACAACTCAGGCAAGAACTCCTTCTTTTTCTGATCCATCTTGAACACCTTCAAGATCATGTCAAGGTATGTGATCATTTGAAAGTACCATTAAGCGTTTTGATCTATCCTTATAGATCTTGATGCTCAATGCTCAAGCAGCTTAATCCAGGCTTTCCATTGAAAAACACTTTCAAATAACCCTATATACTTTCCAGAAATCCTACGTCATTTCTGATCCATAATATGTCAACAACATATACTCATCAGAAATTCTATAGTGCTCCCACTCACTTCTTTGGAAATACAAGTTTCTCATAAACTTTGTATACACCCAAAATCTTTGATCATCTTATCAAAGCATAAATTCCAACTCCGAGATGCTTACTCCAGTCCTTAGAAGGACTGCTGGAGCTTTGCATACTTATTAGCATCTTTCAGGATTAACAAAACCTTCCGGTTGTATCACATACAACCTTTCCTCAAGAAAATCGTTGAGGAAACAATGTTTTGACATCCTATCTACAAGATTTCATAAATAATGCTAATATAATTCCAACAGACTCTTAGCATCGCTACGAGTGAGAAAGTCTCACCGTAGTCAACTCCTTGAACTTGTCGGAAACTTCTTAACGACAAGTCGAGCTTTCTTAATGGTGACATTTACCATCATTGTCCGTCTTCCTTTTAAAATCCATCTGCACTCAACAGCCTTACGACCATCGAGCTGTTCTGCCAAAGTCTACACTTTGTTTTCATACATGGATCCTCTCTCGGATTTTATGGCCTCGAGCCATTTATCGGAATCCGGGCCCACCATCGCTTCTCCATAGCTCATAGGTTCTTTGTTGTCTAGCAACATGACTTGCAAGACAGGATTACGTACCACTCTGAAGTAGTACGCATCCTTGTCATCCCACGAGGTTTGGGAGTGACTTGATCCGAAGTCTCATGATCAATATCATAAGCTTCCACTTCAATTGGTGTAGGTGCCACAGGAACAACTCTTTGTGCCCTGCTATACACTAGTTGAAGTGACGGTTCAATAACCTCATCAAGTCTCCACCATCCTCCCACTCAATTCTTTCGAGAGAAACTTTTCTTCGAGAAAGGACCCGATTCTAGAAACAATCCCTTATTGCTTTTGAATCTGAGACAGGAGGTATATCCAACTGTTTTGGGTGTCCTATGAAGATGCATTTATCCGCTTTGGGTTCGAGCTTATCAGCCTGAAACTTTTTCACATAAGCGTCGCAGCCCCAGACTTTTAAGAAATGACAACTTAGGTTTCTCTAAACCATAGTTCATACGGTGTCATATCATCGGAATTACGTGGTGCCCCTTTTAAAGTGAATGTGGTTGTCTTTAATGCCTAACCCATAAACTATCGTGGTAATTCGATAAGAGACATCATGGTATGCATCATATCCAATAGGGTGCAGTTATGATGTTCGGACATCACACTACGGTGTTCCAGGCTGTATTAGTTGTGAAACAATTTCCACAATGTCTTAATTCTGTGCCAAACTCGTAATTAAGATATTCATCTCTATGATCATATCATAGATACTTCATCCTCTTGTCACGACGATCTTTCAACTTCACCCTGAAATTACTTGAACCTTTCAATAATTCAGACTCGTGATCCATCAAGTAAATATACTCAACATCTACTCAAATCATCTGTGAAGTAAGAACATAACGATATCCACTACATGCCTCAGCACTCATTGGATTGCACACATCAAAATGTATTACTTCCAACAAGTTGCTTTCTAGTTTCATTTTACTGAAAACGAGGCTTTCAGTCATCTTGCCCATGTGGTATGATTTGCATGTCTTAAGTGATTCAAAATCAAGTGAGTCCAAACGATCCATCTGTATAGAGTTTCTTCATGCATATCTACCAACAAACATGGTTCGCATGTCTCAATCCTTTCAAAAATGAGTGAGTCCAAAGATCCATCAACATGGAGCTTCTTCATGCATTTTATACCAATATGACTCAAATTGCAGTGCCACATTTGTGTGGTACTATCATTACTATCTTTTGGCATGAACATGTGTATCACTACGATCGAGATTCAATAAACCATTCATTTCAGGTGTAAGACCATTGAAGGTATTATTCAAATAAACAGAGTAACCATTATTCTCTTTAAATGAATAACCGTATTGCGATAGACATAATCCAATCATGTCTATGCTCAACGCATACACCAATCTCGATGGTAGAGGGAGCGTGCGATGCTTGATCATATCAACATTGGAAGCATTTCCAACACATATCGTTAGCTCACCTTTAGCTAGTCTCCATTTATTCCGTAGCTTTTATTTCGAGTTACTTAGCAACCGAACCGGTATCTAATACCCTGGTGCTACTAGGAGTACTAGTAAAGTACACATTAGCATAATGTATATCCAATATACTTCTATCGATAGCCTTCTCATCTACCAAGTATCTAGGGTAATTCTGCTCCAGTGGCTGTTCCCCTTATTACAGAAGCACTCAGTCTCGGGTTTGGGTTCAACCTTGGGTTTCTTCACTAGAGCAGCAGCTGAATTGCCGTTTCATGAAGTATCCCTTTGTTCCCTTTCCCTTCTTGAAACTAGTGGTTTCACCAACCATCAACAATTGATGCTCCTTCTTGATTTCTACTTTCACGGTGTCAAACATCGTGAATATCTCAAGGATCATCATATATGTCCCTGATATATTATAGTTCATCACGAAGCTCTAGCAGCTTGGTGGCAATGACTTTGGAGAAACATCACTGTCTCATCTGGAAGATCAACTCCCACTCGATTCAAGCGATTGTTGTATTCAGACAATCTGAGCACAAGTTCAACAATTGAGCTTTTCTCCCTTAGTTTGCAGGCTAAGAAAATCGTCGGAGGTCTTATACCTCTTGACGTGGGCACGAGCCTGAAATCCCAATTTCAGCCCTCGAAACAACTCATATGTTTCGCGACGTTTCAAAACGTCTTTGGTGCCTCAACTCTAAACCGTTTAACTGAACTATTACGTAGTTATCAAAATGTGTATGTCAGATGTTCGCAACATCCATAGACAATGTTCGAGGTTCAACATACTGAGCGGTGCATTAAGGACATAAGCCTTCTATGAAGCAAATGAGGACAATCCTCAGTTTACGGACCTAGTCCGCATAATTGCTACTATCAACTTTCAACTAAATTTTTCTCTAGGAACATATCTAAACAGTAGAACTGAAGCGCGAGCTACGACATAATTTGCGAAGACCTTTTGACTATGTTCAGGATAATTAAGTTCATCTTATGAACTCCCACTCAGATAGACATCCCTCTAGTCATCTAAGTGATTACATGATCCGAGTCAATTAGGCCGTGTCCGATCATCACGTGAGACGGACTAGTCATCATTGGTGAACATCTTCATGTTGATCGTATCTACCATACGACTCATGCTCGACCTTTCGGTCTCTTGTGTTCCGAGGCCATGTCTGTACATGCTAGGCTCGTCAAGTTAACCCTAAGTGTTTTGCATGTGTAAAACTGTCTTACACCCATTGTATGTGAACGTAAGGATCTATCACACCCGATCATCACGTGGTGCTTCGAAACGACGAACTTTAGCAACGGTGCACGGTTAGGGGAGAACACATTCTTGAAATTGTAATGAGGGATCATCTTATTTACTACCGTCGTTCTAAGCAAATAAGATGTATAAACATGATAAACATCACATGCAATCAAATAATAGTGACATGATATGGCCAATATCATATAGCTCCTTTGATCTCCATCTTGGGGCTCCATGATCATCTTGTCACCGGCATGACACCATGATCTCCATCATCATGATCTCTATCATCGTGTCTTCATGAAGTTGTCTCATCAACTATTACTTCTACTACTATAGCTAACGGTTAGCAATAAAGTAAAGTAATTACATGACGTTTATGTTGACACGCAGGTCATAAATAAATTAAGACAACTCCTATGGCTCTTGCCGGTTGTCATACTCATCGACATGCAAGTCGTGATTCCTATTACCAGAACATGATCAATCTCATACATCACATATATCATTCATCACATCCTTTTGGCCATATCACATCACATAGCATACCCTGCAAAATCAAGTTAGACGTCCTCTAATTGTTGTTTGCATGTTTTACGTGGCTGCTATGGGTTTCTAGCAAGAACGTTTCTTACCTACGCAAAAACCACAACGTGATATGCCAATTGCTATTTACCCTTCATAAGGACCCTTTTCATCGAATCCGATCCGACTAAAGTGGGAGAGACAGACACCCGCTAGCCACCTTATGCAACTAGTGCATGTCAGTCGGTGGAACCTGTCTCACGTAAGAGTACGTGTAAGGTCGGTCCGGGCCGCTTCATCCCACGATGCCGCCGAATCAAGATAAGACTAGTAACGGCAAGCATATTGAACAAAATCAACGCCCACAACTACTTTGTGTTCTACTCGTGCATAGAAACTACGCATAGACCTAGCTCATGATGCCACTGTTGGGGAACGTAGCAATAATTCAAAATTTTCCTACGTGTCACCAAGATCTATCTATGGAGTCATCTAGCAACGAGGGTGGAGTGGATCTACATACCTTTGTAGATCGCGCGCGGAAGCGTTCAAGAGAACGGGATTGATGGAGTCGTACTCGTCGTGATTCAAATCACCGATGATCCTAGCGCCGAACAGACGGCACCTCCACGTTCAACACACGTACGGAGCAGCAACGTCTCCTCCTTCTTGATCCAGCAAGGGGAAAGGATAGGTTGATGGAGATCCAACAGCACGACGGCGTGGTGGAAGTAGCGGGATTCCAACAGGGCTTCGCCAAGCTCTGCGGGAGGAGGAAGATGTGTCGTGGGAGGGAGAGGGAGGCGCCAGGGCTTAGGTATGGTTGCCCTCCCTTCCCCCCACTATATATAGGGCCAAGGGAGAGGGGGGAGGCGTAGCCTTGGCCCTTCCTCCAAGGAAGGGTGCGGCCAGGGAGGAGTCCCTCCTCCCCAAGGCACCTCGGAGGTGCCTTCCCCCTTTAGGACTCTCCCCTCCTCTTGTCCCTTTGGCGCATGGGCCTCTAGGGGCTGGTGCCCTTGGCCCATATAGGACAAGGCGCACCCCCTACAGGCCATGTGCCCACCCGGGGCAGGTGGCCCCACCCGGTGGACCCCCGGGACCCTTCCGGTGGTCCCGGTACAATACCGGTGACCCTGAAACTTGTCCCGATGGCCGAAATAGCACTTCCTATATATAATTCTTTACCTCCGGACCATTCCGGAACTCCTCGTGACGTCCGGGATCTCATCCGGGACTCCGAACAACTTTCGGGTTACCGCATACTAATATCTCTATAACCCTAGCGTCACCGAACCTTAAGTGTGTAGACCCTACGGGTTCGGGAGACATGCAGACATGACCGAGATGACTCTCCGGTCAATAACCAACAGCGGGATCTGGATACCCATGTTGGCTCCCACATGTTCCACGATGATCTCATCGGATGAACCACGATGTCAAGGACTTAATCAATCCCGTATACAATTCCCTTTGTCTAGCGGTACGATACTTTCCCGAGATTCGATCAATCCCGTATTCAATTCCCTTTGTCTAGCGGTATTGTACTTGCCCGAGATTCGATCATCGGTATCCCGATACCTTGTTCAATCTCGTTATCGGCAAGTCTCTTTACTCGTTCCGTAACACATCATCCCGTGATCAACTCCTTGATCACATTGTGCACATTATGATGATGTCCTACCGAGTGGGCCCAGAGATACCTCTCCGTCACACGGAGTGACAAATCCCAGTCTCGATTCGTGCCAACCCAACAGACACTTTCGGAGATACCTGTAGTGTACCTTTATAGCCACCCAGTTACGTTGTGACGTTTGGCACACCCATAGCATTCCTACGGTATCCTGGAGTTGCACAATATCATGGTCTAAGGAAATGATACTTGACATTAGAAAAGCTTTAGCATACGAACTACACGATCTAGTGCTATGCTTAGGATTGGGTCTTGTCCATCACATCATTCTCCTAATGATGTGATCCCGTTATCAACGACATCCAATGTCCATGGTCAGGAAACCGTAACCATCTATTGATCAACGAGCTAGTCAACTAGAGGCTTACTAGGGACATGGTGTTGTCTATGTATCCACACATGTATCTGAGTTTCCTATCAATACAATTATAGCATGGATAATAAACGATTATCATGAACAAGGAAATATAATAATAACTAATTTATTATTGCCTCTAGGGCATATTTCCAACAGCCACACCATTGGTATGAGATGTAATTTAATGTCAATAGCCGAAAGACGGTGAAGAGTCAGCATTCTTAGAGCATCTCCAGCCGCGTACCCAGAAAGGCCTCCCCAGGCTATTTTTTCGCGCCGGCGCAAAAAAATCGGTCCAGTCACGTCCCCAGGAGCCCGATTTTCGCCGGCCTGAGCCGAAATTAGTGCCGGCGGACCCAGGCCGAACCCAGCGCTAGGGGGTGCTCGGGGACGCTGGGGCAAGCGGTTTTCCCGCGAAAGAGCCGCGGGCCCGCCGCGTCAGCGACACCGCGTGTCGTCTTTCCCCCACGCCTCGGTTTCCCGCGGGGAATCAATGGCAAGGCTGCCGCCGGTCAGCCTTACCATTGATTCCTCATGGGCGGCGCATCACGGGACGGCGCCGATGCCTCCCCTCCCTCGCACGCGTACACACGGGCGCGACGCGGCTATATAAAGCCGGCAGCTTCCCTCGCCACACCAGCCTTAGCCCTCGCCGCCCTAGCCGCCGAGCCCTACCTCTCCCGAGAGCCGCCGCCGAGCCCCCCTCTCCCGAGCGCCGCCATCGAGCCCTCGCTCTCCCTCCCCTCCCGATGGCCGAGCGTTTCCCCGGAGATGAGGCGGCGGCCAACGGCTTCGGCCGCCGCTCGCTTCGCGAACAGGAGTCTTGGCTCCTGTTCTAGGAAAACATCCCGGCACCACCGGACATGCGCGTCGGGCCGACGGGCTAGAAGCTCAGCAACGGGGGAGTGCCCATTCCCCCGCTGCCCGACGCCGTGGCCAAACCCGGGTACTTCGCCGAGGAGGTCGACGTCGTGCGCGCCTCCCTCACTGACGCTGAACTCTGCCTCCCCCAGTACGTCGCCGACAACCATGCGGCCTGGGCGGCGTACTTCGAGTGCCGTCAGCAGCAGCGACTGGCGTCCACCAACGGCGCGGCGGTGGTCGCCGGCATGAAGAACAGCGAGGGGCGCTGCCTGTGGTGGGGCGTCCCCGGACGCACACTCGAGAGCGTGCTGACGCACCTCGAGGGCGGCAACGACCTGCCGTTGGCGTACCCTCCGGCGAGGGCGGCCGCCCAGGCGCACCACCGATGCGACGAGCCATGGGCGCCAAGGAGGTTCGGCTCCTCCTCTTCTTCCTCCTCCTCACGCTCTTCCTCGCACTCCTCGGGCACTCCGGCACCGCTCGGCCTCAAGGCCGAGCCCGCGATGGAGTCGCCGCTCGGCCGGCGCACTCGCAGCGCCAGCATTGTCATCAACGAGGGTGGCCGGCGCGCCTCCTCATCGGCTCCTCCTCCGTGCTTCTCCAAGCCAAAGACGGAGCCAGGGCTCACGCCGGTGAAGGCAGAGCCGGGGCTCACCACCGTGAAGATGGAGCACGATGCGGTCGAGCGCGACGACGACGCGGCCCTTGAATGGGCACGCCAGGACTCCCTCAAGATGGCGATGGAGCGCCAGTGCGCCGCCTTGCAGCGCTTCGTGGAGCGCCGCCGGGGCCGCGACGAAGGAGGAGTCGTTGATAACCCACAAGTATAGGGGATCGCAACAGCTTTTGAGGGTAGAGTATTCAACCCAAATTTATTCATTCGACACAAGGGGAGCCAAAGAATATTCTCAAGTATTAGCAGCTGAGTTGTCAATTCAACCACACCTGGAAACTTAGTATCTGCAGCAAAGTGTTTAGTAGAAAAGTAATATGATAGTGATGGTAACGGCAACAAAAGAGTAACGAAAGCAAAGTAATGTTTTTGGTATTTTGTAGTGATTGTAACAATAGCAACGGGAAAGTAAATAAGCGTAAACCAGTACTTGTAGGCATCGAATCAATGATGGATAATTATGCTGGATGCGGTTCATCATGTAACAGTCATAACATAGGGTGACACAGAACTAGCTCCAATTCATCAATGTAATGTAGGCATGTATTCCGAATATAGTCATACGTGCTTATGGAAAAGAACTTGCATGACATCTTTTGTCCTACCCTCCCGTGGCAGCGGGGTCCTAATGGAAACTAAGGGATATTAAGGTCTCCTTTTAATAGAGAACCAGAACAAAGCATGAGCAGCACATAGTGAATACATGAACTCCTCAAACTACGGTCATCACCGGTAAGTATCCCGATTATTGTTACTTCGGGGTTAACGGATCATAACACATAATAGGTGACTATAGACTAGCAAGATAGGATCAAGAACACTCATATATTGATGAAAACATAATAGGTTCAGATCTTAAATCATGGCACTCGGGCCCTAGTGACAAGCATTAAGCATAGCAAAGTCATAGCAACATCAATCTCAGAACATAGTGGATACTAGGGATCAAACCCTAACAAAACTAACTCGATTACATGATAAATCTCATCCAACCCATCACTGTCCAGCAAGCCTACAATGGCATTACTCACGCACGGCGGTGAGCATCATGAAATTGGTGATGGAGGATGGTTGATGATGACGACGGCGACGAATCCCCCTCTTCGGAGCCCCGAACGGACTCCAGATCAGCCCTCCCGAGAGGTTTTAGGGCTTGGCGGCGGCTCCGTATTGTAAAACGCGATGATTTCTTCTCCCTTATTTTTTTCTCCTTGAAAGAAAATATATAGAGTTGGAGTTGGAGTTGGGAGGTCTCCAGGGGGCCCACGAGGTAGGGGGGCGCGCCCTAGGTGGGGGGGCGCCCCCCACCCTCGTGGACAGGGTATGGCCCCCTGGTCTTCATCTTTGGCGAGGATTTTTTATTATTTATTGTAAGATATTCTGTAGAGTTTCAGGTCATTCCGAGAAATTTTGTTTTCTGCACATAAAACAACATCATGGCAATTCTGCTGAAAAAAGCGTCAGTCCGGGTTAGTTCCATTCAAACCATACAAGTTGGAGTTCAAAACAAGGGCAAAATTGTTTGGAAAAGTAGATACGACGGAGACGTATCAACTCCCCCAAGCTTAAACCCTTGCTTGTCTTCAAGCAATTCAGTTGATAAACTGAAAGAAATAAAGAAAAACTTTTACAAACTCTGTTTGCTCTTGTTGTTGTAAATATGTCAAGCTAGCATTCAAGTTTTCAGCAAAGATTATGACTAACCACATTTGCAATAATTGTCAGGTCTCATGATTACCCATATCAATAGCATAATCAACTAGAAAGCCATAATAATAAATCTCGGATGACAACACTTTCTTAAAACAATCATAATATGATATAACAAGATGGTATCTCGCTAGCCCTTTCTGAGACCGCAAAACATAAATGCAGAGCACCTTTAAAGACCAAGGACTGACTATACATTGTAATTCATGCTAAAAGAGATCCAATCATAGTCACACCCAATATAAATTAATAGTGATGAATGCAAATGACAGCTGCGCTCTCCAGCTAGTGCTTTTAATAAGAGGGTGATGACTCAACATAAAAGTAAATGGATAGGCCCTTCGCAGAGGGAAGCAGGGATTTATAGAGGTGCCAGAGCTCGGTTTTGAAATAGAGATAATTAATATTTTGAGCGGTATACTTTCATTGTCAACATAACAACCAAGATATGGCGATATCTTCCATCCTACACACATTATAGGCGGTTCCCAAACAGAATGGTAAAGTTTTTACTCCCCCTCCACCAACAAACATCAATCCATGGCTTGCTCGAAACAATGAGTGCCTCCAACTAACAACAGTCCCAGGCTCTGTTGGAAAACGCAGTGCCTAGGAGGCGCTTAGGCATACCTAGGCGCTAGGCAATGGTCAAACGCCTCGCCTAGGGCATAAATGGAGCTCCAGGCAGGGCAAGCAAGGAATTACCTACCCAAGAAAGAAATCATGCCACATACTGCACTGATACGGCAAACGGGTTACATTCTAATGACATTAGATGGTAATTAACTTATTTATATGCCCTAACTAATATCAATACCCATATAATAATCACAAAATACACTACGAGTAAAAACTATATTACCGCCTAGGCCGCGCCTAGGACGCTTAGGCACCGCCTAGGCACTAGGCGAAGGCCAACCGCCTCGCTTACGCCTACCGCCTTTTCCAACCTTGGTCCCAGGGGGAGTTTTGTTTTGCAATTATTTTGATTTAGTTTGCATAAAGCATGGGACTGGGCATCCCAGTGACCAGCCATTTTCTCGTGAGTGAGGAGCGGAGTCCACTCCTCTTGAGAATAACCCGCCTAGCATGGAAGATACAGGCAGCCCTAGTTGATACATGAGCTATTCGAGCATACAAAACAGAATGATTATTTGAAGGTTTAGAGTTTGGCACATACAAATTTACTTGGAACGGCAGGTAGATACCGCATATAGGAAGGTATAGTGGACTCATCTAGAATAACTTTGGGGTTTAAGGGATTGGATGCACAAGCAGTATTCCCACTTAGTACAGGTGAAGGCTAGCAAAAGACTGGGAAGCGACCAACTAGAGAGCGACAACAGCCATGTACAAGCATTAAAATTAATAAACATTGGATGCAAGCATGAGTAGGATATAATCCACCATGAACATAAATGTCGTGAAGGCCATGTTGATTTGTTTCAACTACATGCGTGAACATGTGCCAAGTCAAGTCACTTAAATCATTCAAAGGAGGATACCACCCCAACATACCACATCATAATCATCTCAATAGCATGTTGGCACGCAAGGTAAACCATTATAACTCATAGCTAATCAAGCATGGCACAAACAACTATGATCTCTAATTGTCATTGCAAACATGTTTATTCATAACAAGCTGAATCAAGAACGATGAACTCATTATATTTACAAAAACAAAAGAGGTCGAGTTCATACTAGCTTTTCTCATCTCAGTTAGTCCATCATATATCATCATAATTGCCTTTAACTTGCACGACCGAACGATGTGAATAATAATAAGAGTGTACGTGCATTGGACTAAGCTGGAATCTGCGAGCATTCAATAAACAGGAGAAGTCAAAGAAATATGAGCTCTTTTGTCAGATAAACAATAATGCACATAAGAGCCACTTCAATAATTTAATCATGGTATTCTCCTACTGATCCCCAAAGAAAAGAAAAGAAATAAAACTATTTACACGGGAAAGCTCCCAACAAGCAAGAGAAGAATGGGAAATATTTTTGGGTTTTCTTTTTAATTACTACTACAAGCATGGAAAGTAAATTAATTAAAAGCTGCAACTAATTTTTTTTGGTTTTTTTCTTAAGGTTTATCAAACACACAAGAAGAAAACATAAAAAAAGGAAAATAAACTAGCATGGATGATACAATGAAAAAGTATTAACACCGACATCTAGCAACGAGTGTGTGTGAACATATATGTAAAGTCGGTAAGAAATACGTACTCCCCCAAGCTTAGGCTTTTGGCCTAAGTTGGTCTATGGCCACGGCTGGCCTGGCTGATATCCATAATAATAGTTGTTGGGGTCGTACTGTGATGAAGAAGACTTTGAATGCCATTGGCTGACAGCCATCTCCGGATCCCAAGAATAAACAGACTGTCGTGGAGGCTCCTCTTGTGGTTCCGGTTCCGTGGCTGGTGCAGGATTCCGGTAGGCGTGAATAGCTGCCAACGGAACAAGGTACGTGCCTACAGTCAAATCAAACAAAGAAGGAGCAGGCAAGGTAATAGTCTCAGGATGATGTTTATTAAAGAACAATTGATATTTAAGCTCTCCTTCCCTATTCTTAACAATAAAATCATGTGCTACCATACTTTTATAATCTAAATAAACATGAGGCATCACCTTTTCTTCCTTCTCATATTGCCTAATAGGTATGTTAAAATGTGCAGCTAGGCGTGTAGTATAAATGCCTCCAAAGATGGGACCCTTAGTATGGTTCATACTTAACCGTCTAGCAATAATGCCGCCCATACTAAAAGAGTTATCACCATATAAGCCGTGGTGCAAAATAATAATATCAGGGATACTCAGGTTTCCACAGTTTCTGCGACCAATTAAGAAACGACTAGCAAATAATGCAAAGTTGCGTAAAACAGGAAAATGTATGCTAGTGATTCATGCATCGGAAACCTTCCTTGTTTCCCGTATAGTGATAGTGTCAATAAATCCCTCCACATCATCACAATGTAGTTCTTCTGTCTTGCCCCCAAAAGGGACAAAACAAATCTGACAAAAATCATAAAGTGACATCTCCTTATGCTCATCATATAAATGAAATTCCACCGTAGGTGGTGAGTTCTTAGAATGAAAATGAAAGTTTTGCACAAAGGTATTTGTGAGCAAGAGATACTGATCGCATTGGTCGTGGAGGAAAGCGGTAAGGCCTGCAGTCTGAGCCAACTCATGAAAATCTTCATAAATCCCGACTGCTCTTAAGAAATCCTCGGAAGGCCATTCACACGCCCGAACCTCCGTGGTGCGAGGCAAATTATACTTAGGCTTCGGTGCCTTCTCCTTCGAGCTTTGGCTCGATGAGCCCCTCAAAAGTCTCCTCATCATTTTCTGAAAAATTCTAAAATTTTTAGTAACTTCAAAATAAAAGTAAACCAAACTCAATAATATTGATAGAAACCACTCCTACAAGTGCCTAGAGCCTATATCATGCATCAAAACTACTTTTGACCATATAAATTTGACATGCAAGCTCAAGAACAGGGTCACCTAAGCAGCAAAAATTTGCAATGAATAAAGCACTAGAACAAAAACTAATTGGACCAATGCAGGAGTCACATACCAAGGAACAATCTCCCCAAGCAGTTTTGTGAGAGGTGCTTTGAGCAAGGAGATCAAAAATTACAGCAAAGAGGGCTGGAATTCGTGCTTGAGTTGGTTTTTCGTGTTTGTGGGAGGAAGAAGAAGAGGATGGATGCAGGAATAACTGGAGGAGGGCCACTGTGGGCCCACGAGGCAGGGGGGGCGCACCCTCCACCCTCGTGACCAGGTGGCAGCTCCCCTCGCGGTAATTTTTGCACCATAAATCCTCAAATATTCCCCAAAAAATCATATTAAATTGGCATGTCATTCTGAGGACTTTTTTTTCGGGATATTTTTATATTGCACGGATAAATTAGGAAACAGACGGAAAAATACTATTTTTACTTTATTTCAACTAAATAACAGAAAGTATAGAGATGGTACAGAAGGTTGTGCTTCTAGTTTCATCCATCTCATGCTCGTCAAAAGGAATCCACTAACAAGGTTGATCAAGTCTTGTTAACAAACTCATTCCGATTGACATGAAACCGGAGAAATTTCGAATAACACTAGGTTACCTCAATGGGGATATGCACATCCCAATAATAAGTATATCATATTTCTTCTTGACAGTAGGAAGAGGAAATTCAAAGCCTCCAAATATAATCGATGGATTTTTTCCGATAGAATTGATACTATGAACTTGAGGTTGTTTCCTCAGAAAGTTTACCGTATTCTCATTACCATTAACATGAAAAGTGACATTGCCTTTGTTGCAATCAATAACAGCCCCTGCAGTATTAAGAAAATGTCTTCCAAGAATAATAGACATACTATCGTCCTCGGGAATATCAAGAATAACAAAGTCCGTTAAAATAGTAACGTTTGTAACCACAACAGGCACATCCTCACAAATACCGATAGGTATAGCAGTTGATTTATCAGCCATTTGCAAAGATATTTCAGTAGGTGTCAACTTATTCAAGTCAAGTCTACGATGTAAAGAGAGAAGCATAACACTAACATCGGCTCCAAGATCACATAAAGCAGTTTTAACATAGTTTCTTTTAATGGAGCATGGTATAGTAGGTACTCCTGGATCTCCAAGTTTCTTTGGTATTCCACCCTTAAAAGTATAATTAGCAAGCATGGTGGAAATTCCAGCTTCTGGTATCTTTCTTTTATTTGTAACAATATCTTTCATGTACTTAGCATAATGATTCATTTTGAGCATATCAGTCAATCGCACACGCAAAAAGATAGGTCTAATCATTTCAGCAAAGCACTCAAAATCCTCATCATCCTTTTTCTTGGATGGCTTGGGAGGAAAGGGCATGGGTTTCTGAACCCAAGGCTCTCTTTCTTTACCATGTTTCCTAGCAACAAAGTCTTTCTTATCATAACCTTGATTCTTTGATTGTGGGTTATCAAGATCAACAGCAGGTTCAATTTCTACATCATTATCATTACTAGGTTGAGCATCATTATGAACATCATCATTAACATTTTCATTAGGTTCATGTTCATTGCCATATTGTGTTTCAACATCAGACATAGATATACCATTTGAATTATCAGGTGGTTCAGCAATAGGTTCACTAGAAGTTTGCACAGTTCTATCATTTTTCTTTTTCTTCTTTTTAGAAGAACTAGGTGTATCAATATTATTTCTCTGAGAATCTTGCTCAATGCTCTTAGGCTGGCCTTTAGGATACAAAGGTTCCTGAGTCATTCTACCAGTTCTAGTAGCCACTTTAACAGCACAATCATTTTTCTTACTATTCATCTCATCGAGCAATTCTTTTTGAGCTTTAAGTACTTGTTCTACTTGAGTGGTAACCATAGAAGCATGTTTGCTAACAAGTTTAAGTTCACCTCTAATATTAGCCATATAATCACCCAAGTATTTAATCATATCTGCATCTTGTTTTAATTGTCTACCAAAATAAGCATTGAAGTCTTCTTGCTTAAACATAAAATTATCAAACTCATCCAAGCACTGACTAGCAATTTTAGTAGTAGGGATTTCAGCTTTATCATATCTATAGAGAGAATTTACCTTTACTACCTGTGTCGGGTTATCGAGGCCTGGAGGTTCTTCTATAAATAAAGGATTAGGATCATATGTTTCTTTGACAGGCGGTAAATGAAGACCATGTATTTCTTCAATAGGAGGTAGATTCTTAACATCTTCAGCTTTAATACCTTTTTCTTTCATAGATTTCTTTGCCTCTTACATATCTTCGGGACTGAGAAATAGAACACCTCTCTTCTTCGGAGTTGGTTTAGGAATAGGCTCATTAATTGGAGCAGGAGCTGGCTCAGGAGGTGCCCAATTATTTTCATTTGTCAACATATTGTTCAATAAGATTTCAGCTTCATCCGGTGTTCTTTCCCTGAAAAGAGAACCAGCACAACTATCCAGGTAATCTCTGAAAGCATCAGTTAGTCCATTATAAAAGATATCAAGTATTTCATTTTTCTTAAGAGGATGATCAGGCAAAGCATTAAGTAACTTGAGAAGCCTCCCCCAAGCTTGTGGGAGACTCTCTTCTTTAATTTGCACAAAGTTGTATATTTCCTTTAAAGCAGCTTGTTTCTTATGAGTAGGGAAATATTTAGCAGAGAAGTAATAAATCATATCCTGGGGACTACGCACACAACTAGGACCAAGAGAATTAAACCATATCTTAGCATCACCCTTTAATGAGAATGGAAATATTTTAAGGATATAAAAGTAGAGAGATCTCTCATCATTAGTGAACAGGGTGGCTATATCGTTTAATTTAGTAAGATGTGCCACAACAGTTTCAGATTCATAGCCATGAAAAGGATCAGATTCAACTAAAGTAATTATATCAGGATCAACAGAGAATTCATAATCCTTATCAGTAACACAGATAGGTGAAGTAGCAAAAGCAGTGTCAGGTTTCATCCTAGCATTTAGATATTGCTTATTCTATTTAGCTAATAACCTTTTGAGTTCATATCTATCTTTGCAAGCTAAAATAGCTAAAGAAGCTTCTTGATCAAATAAATAACCCTCAGGAATAACAAGTGATTCTTCATCATCACTTTCATCATCATAATCAGATTCAATATTTTCAATCTCTCTAGCCCTAGCAAGTCGTTCCTCGAGAAAATCACCAAGTGGCACAGTAGTATTAAGCATAGAAGTAGTTTCATCATAAGTATCATGTATAGCAGAAGTAGCATCATTAATAACATACGACATATCAGAACGAATAGCAGAAGCAGGTTTAGGTGTCGCAAGCTTACTCATAACAGAAGGTGAATCAAGTGCAGAGCTAGATGGCAGTTCCTTACCTCCCCTCGTAGTTGAGGGATAAATTGTTGTCTTAGCGTCTTTCAAGTTCTTTATAGTGTCCAGCAGATATAAATCCCAAGTGACTCAAAGAATAGAGCTATGCTCGCCGGCAACGGCTCCAGAAATTTATCTTGATAACCCACAAGTATAGGGGATCGCAACAGTTTTCGAGGGTAGAGTATTCAACCCAAATTTATTCATTCGACACAAGGGGAGCCAAAGAATATTCTCAACTATTAGCAGCTGAGTTGTCAATTCAACCACACCTGGAAACTGAGTATCTGCAGCAAAGTGTTTAGTAGCAAAGTAATATGATAGTGATGGTAACGGTAACAAAAGAGTAACGAAATCAAAGTAATGTTTTTGGTATTTTGTAGTGATTGTAACAATAGCAACGGGAAAGTAAATAAGCGTAAACCAGTATATGGAAAGCTCGTAGGCATCGGATCAATGATGGATAATTATGCCGAATGCGGTTCATCATGTAACACTCATAACATAGGGTGACACAGAACTAGTTCCAATTCATCAATGTAATGTAGGCATGTATTCCGAATATAGTCATACGTGCTTATGGAAAAGAACTTGTATGACATCTTTTGTCCTACCCTCCCATGGCAGCGGGGTCCTAATGGAAACTAAGTGATATTAAGGCCCCCTTTTAACAGAGAACCGGAACAAAGCATTAACACATAGTGAATACATGAACTCCTCAAACTACGGTCATCACCGGTAAGTATCCCGATTATTGTCACTTCGGGGTTAACGGATCATAACACATAATAGGTGACTATAGACTAGCAAGATAGGATCAAGAACACTCATATATTGATGAAAACATAATAGGTTCAGATCTGAAATCATGGCACTCGGCCCCTAGTGACAAGCATTAAGCATAGCAAAGTCATAACAACACCAATCTCAGAACATAGTGGATACCAGGGATCAAACCCTAACAAAACTAACTCGATTACATGATAAATATCATCCAACCCATCACCGTCCAGCAAGCCTACGATGGGATTACTCACGCACGGCGGTGAGCATCATGAAATTGGTGATGGATGATGGTTGATGATGACGACGACGACGAATCCCCCTCTCCGGAGCCCCGAACGGACTCCAGATTAGCCCTCCCGAGAGGTTTTAGGGCTTGGCAGCGGCTCCGTATCGTAAAATGCGATGATTTCTTCTCCCTTATTTTTTTCTCCTCGAAAGCAAATATATAGAGTTGGAGTTGGAGTCGTGAGGTCTCCAGGGGGCCCACGAGGTAGGGGGGCGCGCCCTAGGGGGGGCGCCCCCACCCTCGTGGACAGGGTGTGGACCCCTGGTCTTCATCTTTGGCGAAGATTTTTTATTATTTATTGTAAGATATTCCGTGAATTTTTAGGTCATTCCGAAAACTTTTGTTTTCTACACGTAAAACAACATCATGGCAATTCTGCTGAAAACAGCGCCAGTCCGGGTTAGTTCCATTCAAATCATACAAGTTAGAGTCCAAAACAAGGGCAAAAGTGTTTGGAAAAGTAGATACGACGGAGACGTATCAGTCGTCGTCATCGACGACAGCGACGACGCGCCGCCGCCGCCAGTCCGCCATGGCGACGCCGGGTCCGGCAAGGGCGCCCTCGTCAAGGAGGAGAAGGCCGACGGCGAGGATGACGACGACGACGGCGACTACTCGGTGTTCAACAAGTTTCTTTTAGATTAGTTTATTATATATTTGCTATGTAATGAAAATCGGCGAACTTTGTCCAAATATATGCCCAAGTTGGCCGAAATTTGTCGTGTTTAGCCGAACTTCGCCGAACTGTGTCGAAATTTGCTATACTTTTTTTATTTAATCGCGCCCGGGGGCCACCTCGGGGCCGGCGGCTGGGGACCAACTCGCCCCCAGGCCCATTTTTTGCGCCGGCTCACCCCCAGACGGCGGTTTTAGGCGCCCCCTGGGGGGCCAACGGCTGGAGATGCTCCTACTGTGTTGTTTGAACCCATCGTATAACATCTACTTACACATGGTATGAGTAAGAGAACACCGTGGAATCTAAACACCGTGAGAGATCTAAGGAGGATTTAATGAAAGACTACAATAGACGCATATGGAGGTGGTGGCTACGCGAACAGGCATAAGCTGTGCGAGGTGATTGTAGGCAATGGATGACGGGAGCAGTGCTTGGGATTAATGCAAGAAGAGGTAAGGCGGCAAGAGCAGCATGAGAGAGACGATGGCAAGAGAACGAAACCGAAGGTGGAGGAGATATTCTTTCGGTACTATGTCAAAGAGGCATACGGGTGGTACATCAGGCGCCTATTAATATATTGATATTACAAGTTGATCTAGATAGTAATAACTTGAGCCCACCAGATTAACAGCTCGTATTTCACGATTAACATGGTAATTTCCAGGGAGTTTCTAATTAGTATACGTATAGATAGATAGATAGATGTAATATCTAAGTTTTAATTAGATGTGCTTTTAGCAAATTTGTTGTCAAAAACATTACTCCCTCTAATTCATATTAATTGTAGCTCAAATGAAATCTAGCACCGAAATACATTTAGATACATCCTTTTCAGCGACAACTAATATGGATCGGAGGGAGTACTAATCTTAAAGTTGTCGAGGGATCACACTTACATATATACACTAATATGTGCGGGAATAGTTGCGAGAGAGCATGATATACCACTCCCCATAACCCATACACACGTATATATTAATATTGATTATTATTATTATTATTTTGGAGATCACATTATCCATACACGCGTACATATTGGCGACCGTACTATACCAGATGCACATGTGAGCGGCAGCACGCACGCTTGCAGCTGGCTTATTGCAGGGACGCCGAAATTAAGAGTGCTTAAGCAAAGACATGCATGCCTGCGGCATGATATTCTCTATCGATCTTATTGGTGTCTATAGGATAGATCGACGTTGCGACGGTTGCATGCATGATTACTTAGTTGCTCTATCGATTTTATTAGTTGAAGTAGCTGTTGTGGACAGGCATCCTGTACTCCTGCTTCCCACCGTAGCCGGGCTGCTTCTGCTCGCGGTGCTCGTGGTAGGCGTAGCCGCCGGCGCCAACCGCCGCCGCCCCTGCCAGGCCGGCCTCAATCTGGTGCTTCCGGGCGTGCGCTGGGTCCTTCTTCGCCTCATACCCCTCGTACTGTACCACACGAAAGGATCATTCATCTTGAAGATTAGATGTGTTAACTGGAGTAGTATTAGTATGTAATGTGGAGCTAGAGTAATTAAGTAATCACCAGGGCGAAGCCACCGGCGGCGAGGGCGCCGGCCTCGCCGACGCGCTCCCTGTTCTTGTGCTGCGTCACCTCCTTCTTGTAGTACCCCTGGCCCTGCTCGCCTCCGCCGAAGGACTCGGTGGTGGTGGTGTACGCCATGGTCCCGCCGTTGTTCTGCCCGTAGCCGTGGCCCTGCCCATGCCCGGGCCTCATGGAGTCGAAGGACTCGTCGGTGGTGGTGGTGTACACGGTCCTGCCACCGCCGCCGCCGCCATGCCCGTACATGCTGGAGTCGACGCCAGTGGTGTTGGAGTACATGTTGGTCCCGCCATTGCCATAGCTCTGACCGTGGCCGTAGCCGGCACCATGGCCGAGCTTCGCAGCATCGTAGCACTCCTCGGTGGTGGTGGAGTACACGGTCTTGCCGCCGTCGAAGGACTCCTCGGTGTTGGAGTAGGACATGGGCCTGCCGCCGGTGTAGTAGGCCGCCATTCTATGAGCAGATGGTGAGCTAAGCTAGCTAGTGTGCTGGATACTGGTACGTGTTGATGGTTGCTTGCTTGGCTGTCACAAATGTGCCGTGGAAGGGGTGTATTTATAGCGTGGCGATTGGTGTAAGTGACAGCGACGATGGACGGTGGAGATGAATTGGAGAGCAAATATGATTCATCGTCACCTCTAGTATTGAAATCTCAATTTGTGACTACAGTTGAGCATCATTTTGTCGCTGCCGACAGGTTTTATATACATAGCCTTGATCTGCAAAATTACTAAGATTCGCCTCATCAAGTTGTTGCCCCTGTTTTGGGAAAGAGTATGCGATAATTCGACAACTGGGAGCATTTTTTAGCAGCACTCAGTAAAGTTATTCTTCTTTCCGCTCCTTTCAACAGAGCATCCATATCTCTATCTCTAGTACCAAATGAAAATGTGCTGATTTATAGTGACTCTCTTTCTCGTCACACATGGTTCTTATTAACAGTTCAGCTGATGAGTAAGAGCAACTCTTAATTAATAAAAGGGTGTGTCTAGAACTCAGTCGACTGAGACTTAACGAAGTCTCAGTCGAGTGACGTCAACATGTTTTTTTTTGCTACAAGCGGCACGGCTGGATGCTACAAACGGCGACGAAAAATGTTGCGATGATATTACAAGCAATACCAAACAGTCCAGGGGCCAGACGCCAGGGTCCCTGGCGTCTGGGTCCAGACGCCGGGAACCCTGGCGTCTGGCCCTGGAGTCTGAGAAGGACTCTTGCCTTTCGGGTGAAACCGACTTTGTGGAGACTTTTACTCCAAGTTTCGACCCCAAGACTCAACATATAAATAGAGGGGCAGGGCTAGCACCCAAGATATATCAAGAAACACCAAACCGTGTGCCGGCTACCCCGTCCCCTCTAGTTTATCCTCTGTCATAGTTTTCGTAGTGCTTAGGCGAAGCCCTGCGGAGATTGTTCTTCACCAACACCGTCACCACGTCATCATGCTGCCGGAACTCATCTACTACTTCGCCCCTCTTACTGGATCGGAAAGGCGAGGACGTCATCGAGCTGAACATGTGCTGAACGCGGAGGTGCCGTACGTTCGGTACTTGATCGGGACAGATCATGAAGGTGTACGACTACATCAACCGCGTTGATAAACGCTTCCGCTTACGGTCTACGAGGGTACATAGACAACACTCTCCCCTCTCGTTGCTATGCATCACCATGATCCTGCGTGTGCGTAGGAATTTTTTTGAAATTACTACGTTCCCCAACAGTGGCATCCGAGCCAGGTTTTATGCGTAGATGTTATATGCACGAGTAGAACACAAGTGAGTTGTGGGCGATACAAGTCATACTGCTTACCAGCATGTCCCACTTTGGTTCGGCGGTATAGTTGGATGAAGCGGCCCAGACCGACATTACGCGTACGCTTACGCGAGACTGGTTCTACAGACGTGCTTTGCACATAGGTGGCTGGCGGGTGTCACTTTCTTCAACTTTAGTTGAACTGAGTGTGGCTACGCCCGGTCCTGGAGAAGGTTAAAACAGCACTAACTTGACAAACTATGTTGTGGTTTTTATGCGTAGGTAAGAATGGTTCTTGCTCAGCCCGTAGCAGCCACGTAAAACTGGCAACAACAAAGCAGAGTACGTCTAACTTGTTTTTGCAGGGCATGTTGTGATGTGATATGGTCAAGACGTGATGAGATATAAGTTGTTGTATAAGATGATCATGTTTTGTTGAAGTTATCGGCAACTGGCAGAAGCCTTATGGTTGTCTCTTTATTGCATAAGATGCAAGCGCCAAATAATTGCTTTACTTTATCGCTATGCGATAACAATAGTTGCAAGAGCAATAGTTGGCGAGACGACCATGTGACGACACATTGATATAGATCAAGATGATGGAGATCGCAATGGCATGCCGGTAACGATGAAAATCATGACGATGCTTTGGAGATGGAGATCAAAGGCACAAGATGATGATGGCCATATCATGTCACATATTTTGATTGCATGTAATGTTTATCTTTTATACATCTTATTTTGCTTAGTTCGACGGTACCTTTATAAGATGATCTCTTGCTAATTATCAAGGTACAAGTGTTCTCCCTGAGTATGCACCGTTGCGAAAGTTCTTCGTGCTGAGACACCACGTGATGATCGGGTGTGATAGGCTCTACGTTCAAATACAACAGGTGCAAAACAGTTCCACACGCGGAATACTCAGGTTAAACTTGACGAGCCTAGCATATAACAGATACGGCATTGGGACACTGAGAATGAAAGGTCGAGCATGAATCATATAGTAGATATGATCAACATAGTGATGTTCACCATTGAAACTATTCCATCTCACGTGATGATCGGACATGGTTTAGTTGATATGGATCACGTGATCACTTAGAGGATTAGAGGGATGTCTATCTAAGTGGGAGTTCTTAAGTAATATGATTAATTGAACTTAAATTTATCATGAACTTAGTCCTGGTAGTATTAGCATATCTATGTTGTAGATCAATAGCTCGCGTTTAGCTTCCCTATTTTATTTTTGATATGTTCCTAGAGAAAACTAAGTTGAAAGATGTTAATAGCAATGATGCGGATTGGATCCGTGATCTGAGGTTTATCCCCATTGCTAAACAAAAGAATTATATCCTTGATGCACCGCTAGGTGACAAACCTATTGCAGGAGCAGATGCAGATGTTATGAACGTTTGGCTAGCTCAATATGATGACTACTTGATAGTTTAGTGCACCATGCTTAAGCGGCTTAGAATCGGGACTTAAAAGACATTTTGAACGTCATGGACCATATGAGATGTTTCAGGAGTTGAAGTTAATATTTCAAGCAAATATCCGAGTTGAGAGATATGAAGTCTCCAATAATTTCTATAGCTAAATGATGGAGGAGAATAGCTCAAGCAGTGAGCATGTGCTCAGATTGTCTGGGTACTACAATCGCTTGAATCAAGTGGGAGTTAATCTTCCAGATAAAATAGTGATTGACAGAATTCTCTATTCACCATCACTAAGTTAGTAGAACTTCATGATGAACTATAATATGCAAGGGATAACGGAAACGATTCCCAAGCTCTTTGTGATGCTGAAATCGACGAAGGTAGAAATCAAGAAAAGTATCAAGTGTTGATGGTAAACAAAACCACTAGTTTCAAGTAAAGTGACAAAGGGAAGAAAGGGGAACTTCAAGAAGAACGACAAGCAAGTTGCTGCTCAAGTGAAAAAACCCAAGTCTGGACCTAAGCCTGAAACTGAGTGCTTCTACTGCAAAGGGACTGGTCACTGGAAGAGGAACTACCCCAAGTAATTGGCGGATAAGATGGATGGCAAAGTGAACATAGGTATATTTGATATACATGTTATTGATGTGTACTTTACTAGTGTTTATAGAAACCCCTCAGTATTTGATACTAGTTCAGTTTATAAGAATAGTAACTCGAAACGGGAGTTGCAGAATGAACAGAGACTAGTTAAGGGTGAAGTGACGATGTGTATTGGAAATGGTTCCAAGATTAATATGATCATCATCGCACACTCCCTATACTATCGGGATTAGTGTTAAACCTAAAATAAATGTTATTTAGTGTTTGCGCTAAGCATGAATATGATTGGATCATGTTTACTACAATACGATTATTCATGTAAGTTAGAGAATAATTGTTATTCTGTTTACATGAATAAAACCTTCTATGGTCATACACCCAATGAAAATGGTTTGTTGGATCTCGACCGTGGTGATACACATTTTCGTAATGTTGAAGCCAAAAGATGCAAAGTTAATAATGACAGTGCAACTTATTTGTGGCACTGCCGTTTAGGTCATATTGGTGTAAAGCGCATGAAGAAAATCCATGTTGATGAGCTTTTGGAATCACTTGATTATGAATCAGTTGATGCTTGCGAACCATGCCTCATGGGCAAGATGACTAAGACTCCGTTCTCCGGAACAATGAAGCAAGCAACAGATTTGTTAGAAATCATACATACTGATGTATGTGGTCCGATGAATATTGAGGCTTGCGGCATGTATCATTATTTTCTAATCTTCACAGATGATTTGAGCAGATATGAGTATATCTACTTGATGAAACACAAGTCTGAAATATTTGAAAAGTTCAAAGAATTTCAGAGTGAAGAGGAGAATGATCGTAACAAAAATAAAAGTTTCTACGATATGATCGTAGAAGTAAAATATTTGAGTTACGAGTTTTGGCCTTCAGTTAAAACAATGTGAAATAGTTTCACTACTCATGCCACCTGAAACACCACAGTGTAATGGTGTGTCCAAACGCGTAACCGTACTTTATTAGATATGGTGCGATCTATGATGTCTCTTACCGATTTACCACTATCGTTTTGGCGTTATGCATTAGAGACAGCTACATTCACGTTAAATAGGGCACCATCTAAATCCGTTGAGATGACACTGTATGAACTATGGTTTGGCAAGAAACCTAAGCCGTTGTTTCTTAAAGTTTGAGGTTGCAATGCTTATGTGAAAAAGTTTCAACCTGATAAGCTCAAACCCAAATCGGAGAAGTGCGTCTTCATAGGATACCCAAAAGAAAATGTTGGGTACACCTTCTATCACAGATCCGAAGGCAAGATATTTATTGCTGAGAATGGATCCTTTCTAGAGAAGGAGTTTCTCACGAAAGAAGTGAGTGGGAGGAAAGTAGAACTTGATGAGGTAACTGTACCTGCTCTCTTATTGGAAAGTAGTTCATCACAGAAATCTGTTCCTGTGACTACTACACCAATTAGTGAGGAAGCTAATGATGATGATCATGTAACTTCATATCAAGTTACTACCGAACCTCGTAGGTAAACCAAGGTGAGATGCGCACTAGAATGGTACGGTAATCCTGTTCTGGAGGTCAAGTTACTTGACCATGACGAACCTACGAACTATGAGGAAGCGATGATGAGCCCAGATTCCACGAAATGGCTTGAGGCCATGAAATCTGAGATGAGATCCATGTATTAGAACAAAGTATGGACTTTGATTAACTTGCCCAATGATCGGCGAGCCATTGAGATTAAATGGATCTTCAAGAGGAAGACAGACGCTGATAGTAGTGTTACTATCTAGAAAGCTAGAATTGTCGCAAAAAGGTTTTCGACAAGTTCAAGGTGTTGACTATGATGAGAGTTTCTCACTTGTATCTATGCTTAAGTCTGTCCGAGTCATGTTAGCAATTGCCGCATTTTATGAAACCTGGCAAATGGATAAACAAAACTGCATTCCATAATGGATTTATTAAAGAAGAGTTGTATATGATGCAACCAGAAGATTTTGTCAATCCTAAAGGTGCTAACAAAATATGCAAGCTCCAGCGATCCATCTATGGACTGGTGTAAGCATCTCGGAGTTGGAATATACGCTTTGATAAGTTGATCAAAGCATATAGTTTTATACAGACTTGTGGTGAAGCCTGTATTTACAAGAAAGTGAGTGGGAGCACTACAACATTTCTGATAAGTATATGTGAATGACATATTGTTGATTGGAGATAATGTAGAATTATTCTACAAAGCATAAAGGAATGTTTGAAAGGAGTTTTTCAAAGAAAGACCTCAGTGAAGCTGCTTACATATTGAGCATCAAGATCTATAGAGATAGATCAAGACGCTTGATAAGTTTTTCAATGAGTACATACCTTGACAAGATTTTGAAGTAGTTCAAAATGGAACAGTCAAAGAAAGAGTTCTTACCTGTGTTACAAGGTGTGAAATTGAGTAAGACTCAAAGCCCGACCACGGCAGAAGATAGAAAGAGAATGAAAGTCATTCCCTATGCCTTGGCCATAGGTTCTATAAAAAATATGCCATGTTGTGTACCAGATCTATTGTATACCCTACACTATTTTTGGCAAGGGAGTACAATAGTGATCTAGGAGTAGATCACTGGACAATGGTCAAAATTATCCTTAGTGGAATAAGGATATGTTTCTCGATAATGGAGGTGACAAAAGGTTCATCGTAAAAGGTTACGTTGATGCAAGTTTTGACACTGATCCAGATGACTCTAAGTATCAATCTGGATACATATTGAAAGTGGGAGCAATTAGCTAGAGTAGCTCCGTGCAGAGCATTGTTGACATAGAAATTTGCAAAATACATACGGATCTGAATGTGGCAGACCCGTTGACTAAACTTTTCTCACAAGCAAAACATGATCACAACTTAGTACTATTTGGGTGTTAATCACATGACGATGTGAACTAGATTACTGACTATAGTAAACCCTTTGAGTGTTGGTCACATGGCGATGTGAACTATGGGTGTTAATCACATGGTAATGTGAACTATTAGTGTTAAATCATATGGCCATGTGAACTAGATTATTGACTCTAGTGCAAGTGGGAGACTGAAGGAAATATGCCCTAGAGGCAATAATAAAGTTATTATTTATTTCCTTAATTCATGATAAATGTTTATTATTCATGCTAGAATTGTATTAACCGGAAACATAATACTTGTGTGAATACATAGACAAACAGAGTGTCACTAGTATGCCTCTACTTGACTAGCTCGTTGATTAAAGATGGTTATGTTTCCTAGCCATTGACATGGGTTTTTTACGGAAAAAAATGTTTTTTGACGGAAGCCATTCACATGAGTTGTCATTTGATTAATGTGATCATATCATTAGGAGAATTATGTGATTGACTTGACCCATTCCGTTAGCTTAGCACTCGATCATTTAGTATTCTGCTATTGCTTTCTTCATGACTTATACATGTTCCTATGACTTTGAGATTATGCAACTCCCGTCTACCGGAGAAACACTTTGTGTGCTACCAAACGTCACAACGTAACTGGGTGATTATAAAGGTGCTCTACAGGTGTCTCCAAAGGTACTTGTTGGGTTGGAGTATTTCGAGATTAGGATTTGTCACTCCGATTGTCGGAGAGGTATCTCTGGGCCCACTCAGTAATAGACATCACTTAAGCCTTGCAAGCATTGCAACTAATGAGTTAGTTGCGGGATGATGTGTTACGGAACGAGTAAAGAGACTTACCGGTAACGAGATTGAACTAGGTATTGAGATACGGACGATCGAATCTCAGGCAAGTAACATATCGATGACAAAGGGAACAACGTATGTTGTTATGCGGTTTGACCGATAAAGATCTTCATAGAATATGTAGGAGCCAATATGGGCATCCAGGTTCTGCTATTGGTTATTGACCAGAGAAATTTCTCGGTCATGTCTACATAGTTCTCGAACCCGTAGGGTCTGCATGCTTAACATTCGTTGACGATATAGTATTTATGAGTTATGTATGTTGGTAACCGAATGTTGTTCGGAGTTCCGGATAAGATCAAGGACATGACGAGGAACTCCGAAATGGTCCGGAGATAAAAGTTTGATATATGGGATAATAGTGTTTGGTCTTCGGAAGGGTTCCGGAATTTATCGAAAGGGGTTCCGGATGTTTCCCAAAATGTTTGGGTATGAGAACACGTTATTTGGGCCAAAGGGGAAAGCCCACAAGGTTTTTGGAAAGCGCAAAAGGAAGTTTTACAGAGTCCAGGGGCCAGATGCCAGGGTCCCTGGCGTTTGGGTCCAGACGCCGGGAACCCTGGCATCTGGCCCTGGAGTCCAAGAAGGACTCTTGCCTTTCGGGTGAAACCAACTTTGTGGAGGCTTTTACTCCAAGTTTCGACCCGAAGGCTCAACATATAAATAAAGGGGCAGGGCTAGCACCCAAGATATATCAAGAAACACCAAACCATGTGCCGGCTACCCCGTCCCCTCTAGTTTATCCTCCGTCATTGTTTTCGTAGTGCTTAGGAGAAGCCCTGCGGAGATTGTTCTTCACCAACACCGTCACCATGCCGTCGTGCTGTCGAAACTCATCTACTACTTCGCCACTCTTGCTGGATTGAAAAGGCGAGGACGTCATCGAGCTGAACGTGTGCTGAATGCGGAGGTGCCGTACGTTCGGTACTTGATCGGAACAGATCGTGAAGGTGTAGGACTACATCAACCGCGTTGATAAACGCTTCCGCTTACGGTCTACGAGGGTACGTAGACAACACTCTCCCCTCTCGTTGCTATGCATCACCATGATCCTGCGTGTGCGTAGGAATTTTTTTGAAATTACTACGTTCCCCAACATCAACTGGAGGCCACAAAGGAGCGATTCACAGAGCAGAGGATGGTGTACCGTGCGAGCGTTTGCGATGGTACGTGCGCTCGTATGCTAAGACAACCACGACAAGCAAATGTCCTGAACAGAAGATAATGTTTCATACAAGGCACACACTTGTACACGGGCTCGTGTGAGAGGGTGACGCTAGGCATGGATTACCAGAACGCACGACGGTGTTCGATGCGACCACATCTGGTTGTATGTGCATTCGTATGAGGAAGGGAAACCCACCAATTGATTTATTTTCGATGCCTGAGGTCAACGAGGTGTTTTCTAACCGATCATTTGCTTTGTAGTTGGTGTTGATTAGCTCTGAGACTCTCGTAGCCAATCTCTTTAGTAACTATGTTTTCTTTATTTCTTTTTGTATATTGGCTATATGAACTATATTTGTATATTGAATCAATGTTTTTATTTCATGTGTTACTTTTGCAGGGCTCGGACCTTATGCGGTGACATTTATGGTATGGTGCCAACCATATAAAAGACCCACACAAGCCACCTGATTGCTTGAATGTGATGAACTTAACCAACAAGTGGCCAGTAAAGTTTTCCAATAAGAACCTTGCTCAAATAAAATTTGTTTAGTAGTGAGTCTCACCTTAAGTGAGAACTTTTTTAAATTAGGCACGTAGGAGGTTGCACACTTGTGTTTTATATCTTGCCTCGCACGTACTCCAAACCTAGGAGCTACCGATTCTTCTAGACACAGTTTATTTACTTAAGTGAGGTGCTTAGGTGGTTGAACCTATCTTTTTAAGGCATATATTTTTATCACTTGTATTGCTAATCCTTTGTTCCACAAAAAACTAAAAAACCACAAAAGCCCAAAATAATTTGTTTTCATCTAGTTCTTCTCTAGCAGGTTCTATCGAAGGGTAGCCGTCGGACCATAACAGGGAGATCACATGAAGCAAGGTCCACATCTATTAAAACATAGGTCATATGCACCCCAACGGTAAAAGTTTCTAACCCTTGTTTAGACATAAGCTTGGGGAGATAACCACTTCTCGCACTCTCTTTTAATAATTGGATTTTCTTTTCAGTTTCGTAATATTCTCTTGTTTAGTATGAAAATTTCTAAGCGTGGGGAGGTTATATTTGCATGTGTATTGTCTTATGCAGTGCTCTTTATCATAATGTCTTCTTGCATTAGTGTGTCTACTGTTTTGACATGCTTGCTTTGCATTTATTTTACTTAGCATGTGGAAATCTTGTTATCTTCGGAAAAACGTTGCCATGTTATTTTATCAAAAACCCAATAAAGGAGTCCTTTGAACTATTGTCTTTATTCACCTAATCACATAAGTTGGGGACTCTAGTGGTGGCTTGATTGGCGATTGAATGACGATAGAGGCTTTTTGCTGATGAACCCAACATCTTTGGTTGATCCGGGATGTGTAACAACGGTTAGTCCACCAAACCATCCCCTTGGTGTACTTAGCTTCTGAATCTTATGCAACATGACACCGCAATACTCTTGCGTAGTTTTTGATTTCTTTATGACAAAAGCAAGTTTGAAGCCTTTGCAATTCCATTCATCTTATATTGCTAGCCTTTATGGCATGGTGCATTGCCCACTCTCACATTGAGACTTGGATAATACTTCACAGGTACATACAATCCCCGCGGGAGGACTTTCTTTTATTCTCCTACACATAAAAAACCTCATCTCCACAAAACAACCACCATACCTACCTACATTGCATTTTCATAGTCATTCCAAGCATATCGCCATGCACTACCATGATTCTACATTACATGATTAGAGACATGTTTTTATTTGCATGCCTTACATCATCATAGTATTTCTAGCTTGATATTTTCATAGGTTCTCTGTTTTTTATGTCCATGCTATGCCAGATCGTTGCACATACGTGTACACTACCATAGGCATCATTGTATAGATTTTCTGTCATGATTTCAGTTTTCAGTTATGATTACATTCAGCTGAAGTGATTCATTGTAAGGTGTATCATTCATCATTACAAGGTGTTCCTCCTACAAAATAAAAAGGAGGGAAGAGAGACATAATAAAAGATGCACCATGGGGGTGCCACAAAAAAAGAAAAAAAGAAAAAGAGCGGAAAGAAAAAGAAAAAGGTGAGGAAGTGCTACCTCTTGAGCACCGCGTTGGATTTCCTTAAAGAGGAAAGGATGATGCAACAAAGTAGCGTAAGTATTTCCCTCAGTTTTTGAGAACCAAGGTATCAATCCAGTAGGAGGCTACGCGCCAGTCCCTCGTACCTGCACAAAACAAATAAATCCTCGCAACCAACGCGATAAGGGGTTGTCAATCCCTACACGGCCACTTACGAGAGTGAGATCTGATAGATATGATAAGATAATATTTTTGGTATTTTTGTGATAAAGATGCAAAGTAAAATAAAAGCAAAGGAAAAGCAAAGGAAATAACTAAGTATTGGGAGATTAATATGATGAAGATAGACCCGGGGGCCATAGGTTTCACAAGTGGCCTCTCTCGAGAGCAGAAGTATTCTATGGTGGGCGAACAAATTGCTGTTGAGCAATTGATAGAATTTAGCATAGTTATGAGAATATCTAGGTATGATCATGTATATAGGCATCACGTCTGAGACAAGTAGACCGACTCCTTCCTACATCTACTACTATTACTCCATTCATCGACCGCTATCCAGCATGCATCTAGAGTATTAAGTTAATGAAAACAGAGTAACGCCTTAAGCAAGATGACATGATGTAGAGGGATAAACTCAGGCAATATGATGAAAACCCCATCTTGTTATCCTCGATGGCAACAATGCAATACATGCCTTGCAGCCCCTACTGTCACTGGGAAAGGACACCGCAAGATTGAACCCAAAGTTAAGCACTTCTCCCATTGCAAGAAAGATCAATCTAGTAGGCCAAACCAAACTGATAATTCGAAGAGACTTGCAAAGATAACCAATCATACATAAAAGAATTCAGAGAAGATTCAAATATTGTTCATAGATAATCTTGATCATAAACCCACAATTCATCAGTCTCAACAAACACACTGCAAAAACAAGATTACATCGAATAGATCTCCACAAGAGAGGGGGAGAACATTGTATTGAGATCCAAAAAGAGAGTAGAAGCCATCTAGCTAATAACTATGGACCCGAAGGTCTGAGGTAAACTACTCACACTTCATCGGAGAGGCTATGGTGTTGATGTAGAAGCCCTCCGTGATGGATGCCCCCTCCGGCGGAGCTCCGAAACAGGCCCCAAGATGGGATCTCGTGGATACAAAAAGTTACCGCGGTGGAAGTAGGGTTTTGGCTCCGTATCTGATCGTTTGGGGCTACGTAGGTATATATAGGAGGAAGAAGTACGTCGGTGGAGCAACAGGGGGCCCATGAGGGTGGAGGGTGCGCCTGGGGGGTAGGCACGCCCCCTACCTCGTGGCCTCCCTATTGGTTGCTTGGCATAGGGTCCAAGTCTCCTGGATCATATTCGGTGAGAAAATCACGTTCCCGAAGGTTTCATTCCGTTTGGACTCCGTTTGATATTCCTTTTCTTCGAAACCCTAAAATAGGCAAAAAAAACATCAATTCTGGGCTGGGCCTCCGGTTAATAGGTTAGTCCCAAAAATAATATAAAAGTGGATAATAAAGCCCAATAATGTCCAAAACAGTAGATAATATAGCATGGATTAATCAAAAATTATAAATACATTGGAGACGTATCAGGAAGAGACAGCAGCAACACCATTATCATTTTTAGTATGCACTTGTGTTTCAAAGTAGCAACACTTCATGCATTGTAACATAGAAAGTTTCATGAGCTTCATATGTTTCATACTTGTGGGGAACCTACATTATTATAGGACTTGGATTGTATATTCTCATGATGGGCATCCTCAAAATCTTGAGTTCTTCATGAGCAAGCAAGTTGGATGCACCCCCAGTTAGTCCATAGGATAGGTTTCATATATTCATAGCGCTATGTGCATCCTAGTTGCATGGCGATCCCTACTCCATGCGTTGACATCAATCATAAGGCCTTCTCCACTGCCTAATGGCCAGCTGCGTTTATGCAACACTTTCTATGTTTTGGGCTTCTCAAAATCCCAACCATTATTACATTTTCCATTAAGTGCGAGCCATAGGCTTGCGGTCATTGTTGCGTAGGTAGTTGTGTGGGTGACTAACACAGACAAACAATATTTCTATTCGTACCTGGTATGCCCCAGGCTGGTATTTTTGAAGTGATCATTCATGCATGATTTCTTTTTTATATGATAGTCATTGCTATGTTCCTGGCATAATATGGACCTTCTCTCTAAACCTTTAGCAATGGGAATTTGGGCTCCACAAAAATTTGTTCCTCTTTCTTGACCTCCATGGCAATGGAACTAATTTAGGGGATAGCTTGTATTACTCCCTTGCTGTATAACTTTTTCATGCTTGCACGATGAAAATCGATATCACTTTTGGGGTTTGGTACAATGTAAACTTAGAGTTGGTAGCAGTTAGCTTTTGGTAGTCAACCTTTTTACTCGAGGACGAGAAAGTTTTAAGCGTGAGGAGGTTGATGGCTCTATATTTTACGTGGTTTAGAGCTCATTTGTTGCATGTTGTCTTCATATATCATGTCCCATTGAAGCAAATAGTGGTCAGTTATGGATGATTACCGGTATTTACAATTTTTCTTGTGAGCATTCCACATTTGGTATTTTATTTGGGTTTTATTAGTTTTCTTTGTGTTTCTTGTGTTTGTAGGTGTCTTGGAGCAATCTAGGACCAATCACGATGAAAGTATCAAACACGGGTTCAATACGAAGACACCCCAAGGGCCAGACTTCGCCATTTCAGAGGTAAGAAAAAGTTTTTTTTTCAAAATTCTCCAAATCAATATGTAAGACCAGAAATGAATTGGTGTCATTCATACGAATCCAACAATCCCAAGAATGTCAAATTTCGAGTTCGTATGAAGAAATGGGGGTCGTTTTACCAGAGAATGACATAATGAAAGACGGCGTACCATACCTCTGTGGCTGGTCGTATGTCATCTAGCCAGCTTAGAAAATTGCCTCTCCAGATTGGATTCTTCACCGATTTCGTCCCCAATTGTTCTAATGAGATACTTAGCTCAAAATGAAGAGATTGGGGGTGGATAAGGCTCATCTTGAGACCTTAGATGCATCACATCAACGGAAGAGACCGAGGAGGCATCCTTTATATGCACCTCCATACCCTAGCCACCACAGTTAATCGTCTCCATCATCTCATTCATCCACAACACTATCTCCATTGTTGCTCCACCACCAGAGAAGGAGGGGCAACATCAAGCAAAGAAGGAGGAGGCTCCGCCACCATGGGCACCGGCACGAATTGCGCCGACGCCGTCACCAGTGCAGCCCCCATCATCATCATCGACGTTGCCGCCACCATTATCACCATCACCACCGTGCCTTCTCCCTTCACCGGCTTGATGTTTTCTTCTAACTTGTCCCTAGCCTTCATGTCTTTGTTTGAGTTGTTGTACTAGTTCTTGGGATATGGTTGAACCCTATATGATACTTGATGTGATGAAATATCTTCTATTCATGATTGGAGTTAGTAGCCTTCATGAATGTTGAGAGGAGCGCCCGCTCACATTATTGCCTTGTTGTCGTGAAGTATATTACTATCAGTGTGAGGGTTGGGGATGTTGGGATATTTCGAGGTGACAGTAAAATCCTCGATTCCTCGCCATTGCAATTGACAGGGGATAAACAAAAAACCCTTAGAGAGGTTGCGTCCATGAAAAAACCCTTAATTATCGTAGTGGTAACCTACAAGGAGACACTACAGTTTTGGCTTACGTGTCATGAAGTCTACCTAGAGTAGAACATGTTGTGTACCCGGCTCTGCCCACTTATGCATTTGACCAGTGAGTAGAGAACATGGTAGTTCATATTAGTGGTAGTGATTCTGGAACCCCAGAGAACGCTTTACAACTCAAGCACCATCTCTACTAACGTAGCATATCAGTATTCATGTTTTCACCTTCTTGTTCGTAGTGTAGTAAACACCTTTTAGCTAGTTTCCCTACCAACTTATGAAAGAATTCCTTATTTAACATTATCTTAAATTTCGTTTCCTTATTTGACACCGAAAAACTTTTTCTTCCCTATCTAGCAACGAGTCTAAATTTTATGCCTTTTATGACATTTTTGTCCATTTTGAGCCTAAATAACACCGGAAAAGACTCTTTTACCCTTCATGTGGTATGTGTGTGCGCAGAGCAGTAGCACACACGTAGCATCAGTGCGAGGACAGTAGCACACACGTAGCAGCACATACGCACGTATCAACAAGCTAGTTATTTATTTCCGGCTTACTCACGGCCCCGCGGTCTCCTTAACTATCTCCCTGCATGCATGGGATTCCTTTCCATCTCACGCGAGAATGATATTTTCTCCGGCGGAACTCCCAACTGCATGCATAATTTATTTTCGTATCTGCCCGATGATTGCATGCGTGAAAATTGGAGAAGAGATGAAATCACCACGCTGCATTGGTGGGGCCTTTTGTTAGGCAATCCATTCGTGGGCCTTTTTTTATCTTTACCGTAGACCGATCAGGGCAAAAATTAAGGAGTCAGATAGGTAGAACAAATACACCTAATACCTTTTGGAAATGCATAAACACGCATGCACGGAACAGCACGCGCGCCCACACACACATGCACCTACACACACCCACTAGCAAACACACACGTACACATGCAGTAGCAGACACACACGCACACACACAGATACTCAGCAGTAGAACACACGTACACGTACACGCGCATGCATGTAACAGCACACGCACGCACACAAGCATACCACTTGAGGGCAAAAGAGTCTTTTCAGATGTCATTTTGGCTTAAAATGGACAAAAATGTTATAAAAGGCATAAAATTTGGACTTGTTTTTAGATAGGGAAGAAATTATTTGTGGATGTCAAATAGGGCATAAAATTTAGACACGATGTTAAATAAGGAATTCTCTCCCAACTTCTAGAGTATACTATTTCCATACTCCGGTTTGGGCGCTTATGTTACTGCGTTAAGGGACAGCGTAGTTGTGGGGTTTGTGGTACCTACCTATGGGTTCGACACTTTACTTATCATGAAAGTGCTACAACAGTCATATGCACTTGCAGGACATCATGTATATATATATATATATATATATATATATATATATATATATATATATATATATATATATATATATATATATGATGAAATCTAAGAATTACAAAACCCATTAGTCATACAAGTTAGTAATTACAAGCAGAATTTGAACTAAGTTGTGGTGATAATGACACTCACACAAACAGGGCGTCCGTAGCTCTTTTTTTTGGTGTACCGAAACTATCCAAATTGATCGGGGGAGGATGTATTTCCATATCACGCTGTCCTTCCTCATTGCAGTTATGGTTTAACAAAAGCAAAGCACCACCAAGCTAAGAAAAGCAACCATGGCGTTGGCGTGATCAGTTTTCATCAATGGAGGAAGAAACACAACCATCAGATCCATTGCTTACCTGTGTATTACTACTATCAGGAGTCAGGTGCATGGCAGGGGACAAAGGATCGTTCACACCATTGCTTATTACAAGATACAGTGATACATGCTCCAAAGGGCAAGTCACAGCAGGCATAGAGCACTCGCTCATAGCCGAGGCTAGTGGAGGCACTACAAGAAATATGTCACTTTGTGACCTTCTGTCAGTGAACCTGGAAGAATATGGTCATAAATCTATGACCATTTAAGACCAATTGGTCAAAAGCTGTTTGGGGGGATCCAAACCCTAAACCATAACGACCATTTGGGTCAGAAACACTAGTTGCAAAACAAGGCAGTATCATCGATTCGTAAGGGCCTTTAGTGTCGGTTCGGTAACCGGCACTAAAGGGTGGGGACTAAAGGTCCCCCCTTTAGTATCGGTTCTGCACGAATCACCACTAAAGGGCCACCACATGGCATGAGACAGGGCCGTGGGTGGGGAGACATTTAGTACCAGTTCATAACACAAACTGGTACTAAAGGTTGGGGGTGTTTTGGTTTTATTTTTTATTTTTCCTTTAATTTTGTGTTTTCCATTTAATTTAGAGATTGTTTTTACATTAAAATGAGTTGTTAAATCACTAGGTGAAAGTACCGCGGATTAGTGGATATATATGCATGGATCGTCCTAAGATACCATCGAGTTCAACATGGTCATGAGATTGTAAGCGCTCATAAGACCACAAAAGCACAAATCACTTTGAGATTAAGTTCAGGACGAAGACATGAGAGGACACGTACTAATTAAGAGCATGAACTAGCTAATCACTCCTGCTGCTCTCTCTTAGGTAAAATAGCATAGAACATGTGTAGAAATCCTGATTCATCATATTGGAGCATGCGGATGAACATGTCTCCTAATCGTGGATTGCACTTCTGTTTGCTGCGATCATTCACAATTTTGGTCCAGTCTTTCACTATTAAGCATTCCTTGGTTTTAGAAATCATGAATGCACTCATGTGCGCTGTAGGATGTCTTGGTCGTAAGCTAACCATTGACATGCGACCTTTAGTCTCGATCCACTGAGGCACAACTATCACCGGGAGTCCCTGTTGAAGAACATCGTATAGTAACATACTTAGTAATGAAGTTTAGCTTAAAAATAATGTATGCAAAAGATGCACTGAGGACAAATAGTAAAAATCTTACCATCCTGCCTAAACAGATGTGACCGTAGTTCAATACGAACACTATTGGTCGCACATTTTGAGTACTAAGATTTTCAAATTCAGGAAAATAATTTCTCTTGACAGCATCAAGATCCTCAAGCCATGAAACATAATGGCTTATCTCCTCGCAGTTTAGTTCAGCACCGGGACAGTGGACGGTCCTGTCTACCAAGCGCCGGCCATGTTTGCATGAATGGAAATGAGCTGCAAATAGAAATTAATTGTCAACTATTTTTGAATAAAACAATACCAAAGACATGCATATGGTTGAGAAACTCACATAATGGTAAAACTGGAGGTGTCTGCACATCGACCCAAATGTCTCTATGACCTTCAATATCATCTTCCGGACAAATATCAAAGGTGATAACCATATCAAGCTCAAATGCATAAGCCTTGCATAGTGCTTGCCAAGTTTTGCATTCAAAATGGGTGTAGGTGTATGCATTGTATAATTTGATGTCGAAGGTATAACCATGCTCGGTCTTCAAGTAAACTCTCTTTACCTCCATAGTTTTGTTAGGACTGAAACCTATCTTATCCAAGACAAAAATTCTTGCATGGCAGGGGATACGCTAGTAGAATAGTGACAATTTAAAATTATAAGTTGAAGCAAATGAAGTATAAGTCATACTTAATTACGAAAAAACACTTGTCATTGTAACATACTGTATCCACTTCGAAGGTCTCATCCAGCTTGATGCTGAAGCGCCTATCATCAACTAGGAACTTTTTGTTGCACAGGCCGCGCTCGTCTTCGCAGTATTCGCACATAACGAAATCGTTTCCGTCGTCAGGTGACATTTCCTATGTTCATAGTTGAAACATTGGTAAACACTTACTAGCTAGCTAGTTCTATTAATTCAACTACCTAGTTCTATTAATTCAACTAGTTCAATTCAACTAATTCAACTAAGCACTTACCAAAAATAAATTAGTTCTATTAATTTTCTTATTAAAAATAAATTAGCTAGTGCCATATATAGTAAAATTTTAATTAGATGATCAAATCTCATATACCTAAATTTAATATATCTAATTCATCTAACATTTGACATTAATATATCTAATTCATCTATAACTAAAATTATACAAAACGAACTCATCTAACAATAATATTTAGCTAATTCATCTAATTTATCTAACATTTAACATTAATATCTAACATATATTTCTATCTAATTGATCTAACATTTGTAATATTTAACATTCATATATATATATATATATATATATATATATATATATATATATATATATATATATATATATATATATATATATATATATATATATAATTATCTAACAATTGACATTAATCTAACATTTATATAAACTAAAAGTATAAAAAACTAAAAAATAGGAAACAGAAAAATCATTAAGAAAAATATGTCTCTGTTTGTGTGTGTGTGTGTGTGTGTGTACATGTGTGTGTGTATGTGTGAGAGGCCACCGGCGGCTCGCGGCAGGGGACCGGGGCGGTTGATCTTACACGACCGGCGATGCGAGGCGTCGGGGGACGGGCCGGGGCGGCGACATTACGGCCGGCCAGGGACGGGCGCGCGGGGGCCGCTAGCCACGAGGGCGGGGACGGGCGCGCGTGACGAGGGCAGCGACGGGGAAGGGGACGTCGACGGCGATGACGACGGGCCGGCGCGCGCGACGGGGCGACGACGACGACGACGGGCGCGATGAAGCAGAAAAGAAACTAACTGAAATTTTTGTAAGTGATGTATATATAGAACGGACCTTTAATACCGGTTGGAGCCACCAACCGGTACTAAAGGTCAAATTTGGCCAGGTCAAGCGGCGGGAAGCGACCCCCTTTAGTACCGGGTCGTGGCTCAACCCGGTACTAAAGACACCTCCTTTAGTACTGGTTGGAGCCACGAACCGGTACTAAAGTGGGTGCGCTCTCATGCCGCGGTGCACAAAGTTAGTCCCACCTCGCCGAGCGAAGGGCAGCCGCACTGGTTTATAAACCCAGCCACGGCTTCTCCTTCGAGCTCCTCTCTAAAGCAATCTTCTAGGCCTAACTTTGGCGCAATGCCCAGTGAGCCTGCTAGGCCATATGGGCCTGCATATCCACGCCCAAGGCCAAGCAGGCCCACTGGGCAACGCCCAAATATTTTTTTTTATGTTGTTTTGTTTCCTTTCTGCTTTATTTATTTTCTTCTATTTTTTTCTGAGTAGTTTTTTTGCTGTATTTAGAGTTTCTTTGTGAATATTTTTGCTTTAGGTACAAAAAATTACAAAGTTTCTTTGTGAATATTTTTGCTGTATTTAGAGAGTGTCCAGTTTGTACACGAAGCGCATCTAGTTTTTGTCGTAACCCTCTCTACTTTTTTACACATGCCATGTAGGTGAAATGATGATATCATGCCAAGTTTCAACATTTTCAAAGTTTATTTGTAGTGCTTTACAATTTCAGGGTCATTTAGCTCAAAACAAATCATTTAATGCATGAAAATAGCAAATGAAGGCACAAAGGGTTGAAAGTTGACGGCATGGATGTGAATGGTGCATAATGAAGCACAAAATGTCTGGAGTTGTAATAAGTTTAAAAAAAATGAAGTGCCTTTGTAACAGATGAGTTTTCGTCTGAAACTCTGATACTTCGAAAGAGAGTGTCTAGTTTGTACACGAAGTGCATCCAGTTTTTGTCGTAACCCTCTCTACTTTTTTGCACATGCTATGTGGGTGAAACGATGATACAATGCCAAGTTCAAAACTTTTCAGAGTTCATTTGTAGTGCTTTTCAATTTCAGGGTCATTTAGCTCAAAACAAATAAGTAAATGCATGAAAAAATAGGAAATGAAGAAAGAAAGGGTTGAAAGTTGATGACGTGGCTTTGAATGGTGCATACTGAACGCAAAAAAATCTGGAGTTGTCATAAATTTAAAAAATGAAGTGCCTTTGTAACAGATGAGTTTTCGTTCGAAACCCTGATACTTCTAAAGAGATTGTCCACTTTGTACACGAAGTGCACCCAGTTTTTGTCGTAACCCTCTCTACTTTTTTTCACATGTTATGTCGGTGAAATGATGATACCATGCCAAGTTTCAACCTTTTCAGAGTTCATTTGTAGTGCTTTTCAATTTCAGGGTCATTTAGCTCAAAACAAATCAGTAAATACATGAAAAATAGAAAATGAAGGCAGAAAAGGTTGAAAGTTGATGACCTGGCTTTGCATGGTGCATACTGAACACAAAAAAAGTCTGGTTTTGAATTGTCAATAGGAATCTTCCCCGGTTTAAGAACCTACGAAGATCTTTTTGTGTAGAATCTTCCCCGGTTTTGAATTGTCAATAGGAATCTTCCCCGGTTTAAGAACCCACATATACATAAAAAATACATTTATCATCAATGATCTTTTTGTGTAGAATTTGAATTGTCAATAGGAATCTTCCCCGGTTTAAGAACCTACGAAGATTCCTATTGCGGCCACAGATCCTACACATAGAGTTCAATGAAGACCAAGTGGTTGTGATAGTTTGAGCAGTAACATATTTAAGGTGGTAAAAACCCTCTTAGGGTAGCGAGGTGGGACTAAAAAACCGCTACATGGCGAAACTTTAGTACCTGTTTGTGACATGAACCGGTACTAAAAGGGGCTGGTGGGGCCACAGCCTGCCACAGACTCTTTAATACCGGTTCGTGGCACGAACCAGTACTAATGAGCGCTGCCCGCCAAGCCGTTTGAACCGGCACTAATGGTCACATTAGTGCCGGTTCAGCTACAAACCGGGACTAATCACATTAGGCCCTTTTTCTACTAGTGAAAGGTCGTAATTTGCTTACACGAAATAGTCGTAAAGCAAACAACGCTGCTCTGTTGCCTTATTTCCAGCTAATAACGACCAATATAGATGGTCATAGCCTTGTAAATTCTGGTGCATTGGTATGACTAGGCGCCACATGTGTCATGTCTATGTGTCAATCTTTGCCCTCGGTTGTGAAGTAGCCTATATTTCTGTCATTCCCAAAATACCCAAAAAATGGGCATTCTTTAATATCAAAATCATTGCCTCATGACAATATTCAGCTCCATTTGCCTGGTAAATTTTCCTCGGCAAATTTCCAAAGTTTCTGTTCAACTAGAACCGCTGTGAAGGAAGTACTAGTTAGGAATATCCTAATGAGCTGAATTTTTGCCACACCTTCTATATTCCCAAATTATAGCTCTCCACAAAAATTAAGCCCCATCTAGCAATCCATGTGAGCACACCATCCAATCTTTATTTCTGGTAATATTTTTAGTTTGTGAAGCAACTATATTTTATGTTAATTTATAATTGTTGAACATTTACCAGGACATGACCCTACCCATATAACCCCCTCCCCCAAATTTTAGCTCATTTAATCTAGCCAATTTCCCTCAACATTTTTCCTAATTTTCTGTTCGATGGAGAGCACTGTGAAGGAAGTACCATTTTTATTTATCCAAATGGTATGAAATTTTTACAGTGCCTTCATATGCCCAAATTATCCTCCTCCAAATTTCAGATCAATCTATTCATTAATTTGAGTCCAGCATCAAAATTCATATTTGTGTCTAGTGTGGTACTTTGCAAAGCAAGTGACACCTAGGCTCCTCCATTTGAGCTCCAAATTTTCCAAGAAAGTTTCCTTAGTAGATGATAATCCTCGGCCAAACCTCGGGCCCATTGGCCATGTGCATTCTCCCTACCACTAATCAAAAACTTGGCTGTTAATTCATGTTTGAGCTTAGTTCAGTCTCCTCGTGAGATTATTCGATTGCCTTCTTCTTCCTAACACCTACTTCGAGAGTGTCCAACCCACTAGACATTCCTAGGCCGCCCAGAACGCGTGGCAACGCCACGGTCATGCGGTGACCGCTTAGCGGGCATGCTAGTTTACGCACTCTGGAGTTGGGGCCCTCGGCCACCGTCGAAACCTCAACGTATCACCACAAAACGATGTATTTCTAATTAAATAGATACTTATGTACCTATAAATGATTTTTGGATAAAATAAAGAGCAAACTATGAGGCGGCTGCAGTTCAAATTTGACCTGCTTCCTACTGAATCGGCGGAAATTTGTCTTTTTCACCAGAGGTGTATAAAAACTTTTGACAACCAACCATTTTCTCAATTGTACATTAAATATGGCCTAATATATTATAAAAATCATATGGTCCCATTTTGCAACAAATATATCGTAGGTCCTCCACAAAAAAACTCATTTTGGGCACTCGAAAAATGGAAAATGTATTTTTCGTCCAAAGAAAATGAAAACTTCCTTAGGCAACATTATTTGCCATTTCAATATGCACCCTTGTGCACAATATGAGGTCATTTGAACAAACTATGCCATGAATGTGGCCATAAGATTGACCATTTGGCTTGAAAGCCATGAATCTTCACATTTAATAGTCGATTTCTAAAAAAACTATTTTTTAAAAGAATTGCCTTATTACAAGTTTATTATTTTTCCTGGTAACTTGGTCACATATAATGACACAATGCGAAGGTTTTCTAATTTTTTGATTTTCTTTTAATTTTTATGCCCTTTTCAAAATGCGGTCAAAACGGCGGGCATGACTGTTCCTAGCTAGTGGTTGAATCTTGGAAACTTTTGGTGTTTCTCTGATCAAATAGATACTTCTGTATCTAGAAGTGATTTTTGGAAAAAATAAAGAGCAAACTATGAGGCAGCTGCAGTTCAAATTTGACCCCCTTCCTACTGAATCGGCGGAAATTTGTCTTTTTCGCCAGTGGTGGATCAAATGTTTTGACACCCAACCATTTGGTCAATTGTGCATTTAATATGGCCTAGTATTTTAGAAAAAAATGATTTGGTCCCATTTTGCAACAAATATATGGTAGGTCATTCACAAAAAAAAAACTCATTTTTGACACTCGAAAAATGGGAAATTCATAATGACCATACATTGTACTTTTACATGTTTAATATGATGTGGTCTGCATTAGAAAATAAGAGAATACTCTATCTATCCTTGTATACAATGTAAAAAGGTATTGGATTCATTGTCTCTTCTTGGCTGCATTTTATGCAACAAGACTTATACATTGTATTCGGTACTCCATCCGTAAAGAAATATTAGCAAAAATGCTCGTGAGTTGCAACGGGAAAAATAAATCTTCGCACACGACTGCATAACACGAGTAATGCTAGTTATTTACTAGCAAACCCTGCGCGGCGGCACGCCGCACCCGTTAATAGGGGGTAATGTAAGTATTGGAATATTGTGTGTGTACACTTTTTTCGTCAGATGGCAACTAAAGGGAAACAACTGCATTGTAATCATCCCACAAGGCATTTTAAGAGAAAAGGTTTGCATTCATAACTATATTACAGATGGCATACAACTTAGATGGAAAGAAAACAATATTACATTCCGGAGAAGATTCTCTTATTGTAACTGAACATGGTGTACTAAAAGGTAACTAACATGACGGGGACTTGCACAGTGGAAAGACACACAAAATACCAGAGAAGTTCAAACGGGAGTAGAGACGTGACCGGAGCTTGAAATCAAATCATCCTGATATACCCCCCTGTGGGGTTAGGACCAATATTGAAATGATAGAGAACCTTTGCAAAGTGTTCTAGCCGTTCCATAGGTGGGCAGCTACCTGTGTAACTGATGATACGGACTTCAGTCAATGGGCGCAGTGGATGCATACGAAGGGGCACCACATCAGAAAAATCGTTGCATATGCGCGCCAATATTTCTGCCTGTCTTAAACACTCAGCTTCCTAATATGATCATGACACTGTACTACTGTTTTGGCACCTGAAATCACAAAGCTCAATCACATATGCCCCGTTCCAAGTAGACAAAACACCCAAAACCGTGAACTCCTCCTACTTATATCATCATCAAGGAGCTTGCACACTCCACATAAATATTAGCTGCATGTTTTCGTAACTGGTGCTATTATAGCTCCCAGCATACTTTTTAAATATAGGGCGTCCTTGTATCAGCACATATCAATTACTTCCTACAAGGAATGATCTTGGTAACTGGCAGTATTAGGACAAAATAGTGCTAATAGTGCAATTAAACTGCTTCTGATGATTAACGTGGAAGTTTCTGCTGATTGTTTATATATAATTATATGTGCAAATAGTCTGTTCATGCTATGAATCTACATAGATGATCTCAAAGCTTGGAAACATGAATTTTGACAGCAAGGTCTACTATGTGTGAACTTGTGGTATAATAATAACACTTACACTGCAGGTACTGAAATAACAAAATGTACACTTACATTTGCAGGTACTGAAATAACAGAATTTACATAAAAGTGTGCATTGACATCATAGAGCAGAATATAATTCCTAAACAGTAGTAGTATGTATCAGATGGGGAGTGAATAGTAGGGAGGGGAAGGGGGGGATAAAGCTGTGCACTGACATCAAGTTCTCAGTTTTTATTTACTGTTATTTGTCATGGAGTGCTTCATCATTGCGAGTTTTATGTATGTAATCGTCAACTCGCTGATTGTTGATATATAGCAAGATAATACATCTGCAGTATACTTCATCAAGATCATGGCAAGTTTATATGCCAAGTAATCTTCGTGGATGGGTCTGATTCCTCTTCATTATCGGAGCTTAATTAGTAGGCCTTGTTTGGTGGGAACAAATGTTTCCTTGCACATCGCTTTTGCGTAGCAAACTATGCAAAATAAGCTTATTTTCCTAATGATGGGCTCTGAGGGATTATGTTAACAACTTCCTAGCTAGGGATTAAACTATTTGGCATCTAAGTGATGATGTTACTAAATCCTAAACCAAGTCCATGTCATCATCATCATCGCAAATACAAAAAAAGAATCGCATAGCATCTTCAAAATTTTACTCGTCAGTTTAATAATTTTCTTGTATCAAATATGTAGTACCATGCAAAATCGCTTCTAGCACACATGCATTAACAGATTCACACGTACATGGTATAATTCATTCACACAGATGTAAGAACAGAAGGAAAGCTGTAAAGGAAAAGGGACAGATCAGTGGCGCAAACTCCTGCACCAGCCGCGAGCGTTGTGCCAGGATGCGAGCAGCTCGCGTGCCTCCCTCAAGTCATCGCGCGCCATCCCTTCATGAATCATTGAGAGCCTCCTCCTCCGTCGTTTCGGGGTAGAAGATCGGAGATAGCACCGCCGCGCCTCGTGCCCTCATCCGCGTGCTGCTGTGACCTGGCTGTCCTCGCCCCCTTGCCTAACCAAGGAAGGAAATGGCTCCGTCACCGCTACATGGAGAAGGGCGAAGAGCGAGGTCGCATGCGTGGCGTGGGAATTAAGAAAGCAGAACAATATTTCGCCAAGCTAATGATTTCCATCGAGCAGCTGCAACAGCTCATCCGCAGCAGCCGAACTCGCCCGACCACAGCCAGCTCCTGCTCCACTCGGTCCCGCGCCGGTTAGCCGCGCTCAAGACCAACCGCTTCCTCTCTGTCTCGACGACGCAGAACCAGCAACCCAATCCTCGCTGGCACCAAGGGGCACCACGGCATGCACGCGCACCAGGACGCCAGGAAGACCCGCCCTCGCCGCCAACGCGTCGTGCACGCTAGATGTCGGAGCAGAAGGAGTTGCGCACAAGATCCGGAAGCACTTCCGTCACTTCCTGGCGCGAGCCGCGGAGCGCACGACAGTGACGCCGCTGTGTCTTCTCCTTGCTCATCGCCGGTGGCGAGACGTCCTTGAAGCTTGGGCTGCCCACAGCCTGGTGCACTTCCGCCACAGTCCCTCACCCTCGCGCACACCCGCCTCCTCATTCATCTTCCTCCATGCACCTCCTCCTTCACAGGCGGACGCCTGCGAGGCGGTAAACGGAGTGAAAGCGAGAGACGATAGCCACGGAGAAGAGAAAGGAGAGCTTTTTATAGATGCATATGGCGGTGGAGGATTCGACCACGATCATCGAGAGCGGAGCATTGAGAAGAAGAGATAAGGAAGACGAAGGTAACAGTGGTAAGATGAACAAATCAAATAGTACGATTAACATCTAACCCGCATGAGACGGCATGTCCGCAATCTTTGACCAGATGAAGCACGTGACCACCGGCCATGCATGGATCCAGCCAAAGAAGAACCGCCAAACAAACGTAGCCAATCACATGGGACAAAGAGTAACGCGGCGGCAGCAGCAAGGGACAACGCATGTCGGCCCATGCATATGCAGCCGCTCGCGAATCGCCTGATCACCGTTGCCGGCAGTTCCGATTGGTCGTCCACTCAGACACGCGGCATGTCCACACTCGACCACATGCATGCACCGCTGAAAGGACTACGTACTTCTCTCGCCTCGTACTTACACGCAGACGCACACCCCCGACATACGTGCTTCTCATGCCATGCAAACACCCACGTAGACTTTTTCTGCCACATATACCCAAGGCATTGCATGCTAGAGCGGTACATACAAAAGGAAGGAAGATAGAAAAGCCCCATGCTCAAACAGCCTACACGCTAGAACGGCGGTCAAAAAGACCCAAAAGAAAACCAAACGCTAGAGCTACACGATGACTACACAGCGATGAAGCAATGAAGTTCAAAAAATTTGAATCAAAAACTCATAGCCACATACTGGTTTCTACCCCACCATATCCCAAAGTAATACACGTGTCAAGGAAGGAAATGCCCACAAGTTGCTTTCAACCAAGTGGTTAACCGTCAGGGCGAAAACTTTGCCTGGAATAGAGGCTTGGGTATATGCATAAAAAAGTCATATTGGACAATTACATATAGGCATATTAAACTATAGAGGTGATCAACAAAAGTAACTTGATGTAGTAAAATTGCTTAATTTTGCCGTGATTTCCTAGAGGGATAATAGAACACAGGGAGAATTTTCCGCCTTTTATTATTATGAAAAAGTTCAACAACCCATGTATTAGTATGGGCCAATTACGTAGATCCTATAATATATAATTTTTGAGAAATTTATTACTTTTCTCATTTCATTTTTATCCAGAGTTATAAATATAACAGTGTCACCTCGTCATCTAGCAAACTTTGGTATCATTTAAATATAATATTTTAAGTGAAGCGCCAAATAGAATGTTCAGATTTGTTTCATCTTAGATGAGCAATGGAATTTTATAGGAGTGGCTAATCGGTATAGGAAAATGCAATGGGTGCAAATACAAATTTAAATGTAATGCAACCAGAAAAAACTCCCAGGACCAGATTTTCTTACCAAATTCATTCTTAACTAACGATATACACCTGCAACTATTCCATGTCAATAGAAATCCTTTACCTCAAAAAAAACTGCTATGGTCTAGCATCTCTATTTCATAATTTTGACACAATAGCTCGGTTCAGTCATAATGAACAGAAAACTTCAGATATGTAGCACTGGTGATGTAAGAAAAAGTCATAAAAGTCAGATTTGTTTTCCATTCACTCATGGTGGACGAATAGATAAGGTGTGCTGATGAGGGATAAAGAAAAGAATAAAAAAAGGATGAAGCCTACCTTCTCCTAGTACCATAGCGGAGTGGCATAGTTGATGATTTGAATTGCAGGTCTTATTTTATTTCTGTCAACATAGGCACATAATAAAATTAGGAGGTGCATGCGTCCGATTCTGACTGGGTTGTTTTGAATTGCAAGGTGAGAAGCACGATCTGGCTAGAGAACTTGTTTGAAGCCGTGGTAGGTGAAGATGTGGTTCCAGAACTGATGGCACGGACCTATCTCAAGCAGACAGCGCTCGACCGCGAGCTTTTTTTGCTGGTGGTGCGAGCGTCTCAGTGATGACAACATCATCACGGGTCTCAGGAGCAAGCTAGCCGAGGCACTTGCGCTCCTCCTCGTCGGCTGTGCCCAGGGTTCGATGCTCACATTGGCGAGTAACAATGGCGGGTGTCCGTCTTGCAACTGTTGTCTCACGGCGGCATCATGCTGAGTTGGTGTGCAGCCGAGGAAGACCGGAAGAATGTAACATTTGCCGCCAGCAAACGTGGAGCGCAGAGCGCACAGCCAGGCGAACATTGCTGCCAGCAACAATCGCAGCGAGACGCACAAGGATGAAAATGCATGCACTGAGCACACATCGTCCAGGAGGTCTGACGGCAAGGAGCACAGGCCAGGCCCAAGCAGCTACCGTGACGCCGGGAATCATAGTCCACGATGTCCTCGTGGATGAACGTGTACTCGTCGTCCTCGCTCCATGGTATCATTACTGGGCGAGGAAGCCGGGTAGGAAGGACAGGTGGGCACGCGCAGCTCTCGTCATGGCAGCACAACATGGTGGCGGCGACAGACGGGGGGTTTGCCGGAGCGGCCCTTGGCAGGATTCCAGAGTTTGAGAGTTGCCGGATTTTAATCACGATGGTGCGGTGGAAGGACGAGCGCAACTTCAAAGTTTGGGAGATGCAAGTAGTTCGTTGCGCTCGGCCGAGATGATGCAATCGAGGTGGCGGCCGTGATAGTCATCCGTTCCAGGATGCGCGGGGACGTCTTATCAGGAATCCCGCCGTTGTCCCAGCAGGGGGTTGTAGCCGGCGAAGCAGTCGTAGCTTGAGCCGCCCCGATCATACGATTCTGGACGAAATACTATATGGATGTATATATTGACACATCTATCTTCATGTACTGTAGGAACTATCGGTCCCTTGCACTGGATGTGTAATACGACTTGGACACGGACTCTTTTTTTGAGCTTTCTTGGACACGGACTTGGTAAGCAATTCCAATGACAACTAATGAAACGTGAGGGCCATGATGGACTGTTGGTTACTTGCCAGCCGTATACACCTTGGAATAAAATTGTTGTCAAGCCTGGTGCATCTAAATAGGTATATTTATCTGTTAAATCCCAGCCATCAATATTTATGACTAACCCAAAATCAACGGATATAAAGGGGTAACATATGGAGAACTATGAAAGCTTCCATCTTTTAATATTAGATAGAGATAGAGATATATAAGAGCGTTTAGATTTATACATTTGCTCTTATATTTTTTTAGAGGGAGTACAATATAGTAAACAACAATATGAAGCCGTTTCGATGCATGCCATAGCATGACATGATTCGAATGATTTTGTTTCCCTTTAAGGATTTTAGGCATCGTTAAAGTTGTCATACTGTAATTGAAAGCAAATTTTTGATGATTTTATGCTGGAAAAATCACTTTACAAATTAATATGCATGCTAGTTAGACAATATCATATTTAAGGTGTTGGGATATGAATGTTAGCAATGGTCATATTTACAAACCACTCGAGTTTAACCCTTTGTATTTCTGACTGCACTAAAGAAGAACTGAGAGAACATAAACTCATATAACATTGGAGGGAAATATTTTGTTAATGCACGAGACGGGTTACCTTGCTTGAATTGGTATCTGGACTTACGCTATATATAAAGGCTAAGAAGAGCAATTCCAAGCCAGTGCAGATGCACGGGTTGACGACTAGTTACTAGTATTAATAATAATGTTATCATTATGTTTTAGATCACATTACACACGTACATATTGGCGACCGTACTATGCCAGACGCACACGTGAGCGGCAGCACGCACGCTTGCATCTGGCTTATTGTAGGGACGCCCAAATTAAGAGTGCTTAAGCAAAGACATGCATGCCTGCAGCATGATATTCTCTATCGATCTTATTGGAATCTATAGGATAGATCGACGTTGGTTGCATGCATGATTACTTAGTTGCAGTAGCTGTTGTGAACGGGCATCCTGTACACCTGCTTTCCCCCGTAGCTAGGCTGCTTCTGCTCGCGGTGCTCGTGGTACGCGTAGCCACCGGCGCCGGCCGCCGCCACCCCTGCCAGGCCGGCCTCGATCTGGTGCTTCCGCGCGTGCGCCGGGTCCTTCTTCGCCTCATACCCCTCATACTGTACCACATGAAACGATCATTCAAGCTGATGATTAGATGGGTTAATTGCAATTCGTAGTATGTGATGTTGACCTACAGTAATTAGGTACTACTCCTACTAATTACCAGGGCGAAGGCACCGGCGGCGAGGGCGCCGGCCTCGCCTACGCGCTCCATATTCTTGTGCTGCGTCACCTCCTTCTTGTAGTACCCCTGCCCCTGGTCGCCTCCGCCGAAGGACTCGGTGGTGGTGGTGTACGACATGGTCCCACCGTTGTTCTGCCCGTAGCCGTGACCCTGCCCATACCCGGGCCTGACGGAGTCGAAGCACTCGTCGGTGGTGGTGGTGTACACGGTCCTGCCACCGCCGCTGCCATGCCCGTACATGCTGGAGTCGACCCCAGTGTTGTTGAAGTACATGTTGGTCCCGCCATTGCCATGGCTCTGACCGTGGCCATAGCCGGTACCATGGCCGAGCTTGCCAGCGTCGTAGCACTCCTCGGTGGTGGTGGAGTACACGGTCCTGCCGCCGTCGAAGGACTCCTCGGTGTTGGAGTAGGACATGGGCCTGCCGCCGTTGTAGTAGGCGGCCATTCTAAGAGCGGATGGTGAGCTAAGCTAGCTAGTGTGATGGATACTCGTACGTGTTGATGCTTGCTTCCTTGCTTGGCTGTCACAAATGTGCCGTAGAAGGGGCCTATTTATAGGGTGGCGACTGGCGAGTGATAGCGAAGATGGACGGTGGAGATGAATTGGAGAGGAAAGCTAATTATTCCATGATCGCCTCTATTATTGGAATCTCAATTTGTGACTACAGTTGAGCATCGTTTTGTCGCTGCCGACTGGTGTTATATACACAGCCTTGATGTGCAAAATTGCAAAGGTTCGTCTCATCAAGTGGTTTTCTCTCTTTTGGGAAAGAGTATGGGATAATTCGACAACCGGGAGCATTTCTTTGCAGCACTCAGGAAAGTTATTCTTCTTTCCGCTCCTTTCAACAGAGCATTCATATCTCCATCTCTAGTACCAAATGAAAATGTGCTGATTTATAGTGATTCTCTTTCTCGTCACATATGCTTCTTATTAACAGTTCAGCGGATGAGTATGAGGAACTGTTAACAAACATACTGTCAAAAATATTACTTTTCGTAAATTTATTGGTTCATGTGTTTATCCGTTTGATGCCTTTGGTAAATGAGACTAAGCATGCATAAGGATGAGTTCTCTTGATTAATATACCAAAACTATTATACTCAGATGTGCCATTTGTTTTTGGAGAAAGCAAAAGCTAACGAGTTAGCTTAGAGATCGTTTGATAAATTAGGGATTTTTTATTGCTTTAATCTAGAAATATATCTTGAACATGGCATTCACAATATTAAGCCAGTACTAATATTTAACCATGTAAGCCCATACTAATGTATACTGCATATACATCTATGTAAATAGCAACTACGGCTAACACAGGAATAAACATGAGAGAGATAATGGATTATACCCTTTGTTCGGCCAGGTCAAAGCCGTCGTGGCGGTGGCAGTATTCTCGGCAACCTTCTTTTTGGACTTGTTGTTATCACTCATGGTGATGTCGAAGGCGATGAGGTCGTAGTCAAATTAGTGGAAGAAGAGGAACATCGATGAGCAGTCATGTCAGAGACACTCCCCAAAAGTCTAGTGACCCTTCTCCCAGTGAAGGATCGAAAAGGGCGAGGTCCGGGTGACCTGCTCTTCCGTACAGTCATGCACGCGACTAATATGATGGGATCTCTGGAAGCTACAATAGCGTGTGGAAGGGCGGTGGGTTGTGCGTGATAATGCAAATGTGATCTGCTAGGCGGTCGTGGTCGGGAGACGTGGGCTGGACACATCTATTAGTTGGCAACAGCCCACGATCTGACATCTTAGATTCGTGCCGTGTCCGTTAAGGTCTGAACTTGGCTTGTTCAGCAAACACGACAAGCAGGCAAGGTGAGGCGTGCGGGCGGTGACCAGTCATCTTCTTAAGCTTCAACGACATGTGTTGACGTATATATAATTTGATGCCTAGTCTCTTTCATCAGATCGGTCTATTGGTTGCATTGGTTAGAACATGCACTTCTACATGGTATCAGAGTCAAGAGGTCTTGAGTTCAAGACCTGGCTGGCGCAATTATATTGCAGCCCACTTTCGGTCCACGTTTAGGCCTGAGGGAGCCACACGTAAAGGGGAGTGTTGACGTATAATGTGCTGCCTAGTCTCTTTCATCAGATTGGTCTATTGGCTGCTTTCAAACATTTAGAAATTATTTCATACATGGGCACTAGGACCATTTATAATTAATTCGTGACTCAAGCCTACTTCAAATATCATACAAAGAATTACCCACGGGTGAAACATGCAATACGAATAGCTCTCGTATTTTTTGCAGTAAACAACAGATAACCACGATAGGATATTTCCCGCGCATGGCTTTCTAGGCACTCGACTTCTAATGTCTCAGTTGATAGTCCGCGTTCCGGGTTTTATTTTCGTCCCATCATTTTTGTCCGGGTTTTTTTCGCTGGTTTTTTTTCGTCCTCACCCGCACCCCACCCCACGCAGGCCAAAAAAAACCCCACACCCGGCAGAAAAAACGCTCCATCGATCACATCCTTCATTACCGACTCCTCTCGATCCCATCTCTACTCCAATACGAGCCGCCGCCGAGATTCGAGACGATCCGCCGCCGCCGAGGACCGATTGGAGCCGCCGCCGGCGCTGGCCAGCCTCCCCACGGATGTGCGCGCCGGGTCGCCGCTCCCGCTCCTGCAGCCGAGCATAGCAGCAGCGGCGGAGCCCCAGCCGCCACCACGTTCCTCCTGCTCTCTGGCATGTCCGCCCAGGACTAGCAGCTCCTTGCCTCCGCCGCCTCCAGGCGAGCGCTCTCTAGCGGAGGAGGGCGGGGGCGAGCTCGTCGTCTCCCTCGCGCTCGACGCCAGCGGGGACGCGGGCTACGATGCGGCCGCCTACATGTGCACACTCCAGGCGCGGCGCTTCGGGAGGTGGATGCGTTGGTCGGCGCGGATGGCATCCCCGCACGACCTCGTGACACAGTGAGTGCAAGATTTTGTTATTTTGAATCTCGCTCCATCAGAAAAAGTAATAAACGATGAATTTTCTCTTGAAATCGCTCAAATTGGGCTTACTCTTTGCTTCCCCTCTGTCTATAGGAACTTCGCCAAACTTTGGGTGGGCGTCATGTGCGCCACATACATGCAGTTCAAAGGCAGAGGTGCGTCAAATATGTATGCCAATTGGTGCTTGTTTTTGTTGTCCCTTTTAGTGTGTATCTCTGATGATTTTTCAATCTCGTTGATCAATGTCTGTCACTTTGGTGGGTAGATGAATTGTGCTGTTCTGTTTGTTGTATGTTCAGTTGATGATTCGCTTGACATATCCACAAGGTACAGTATGTGTGATCCAACCACACGTCGCATAGTTGAATTCCGAAGCAATTAACTTGATTACCTGCAGTCCATCTAATTCTCATCTAATGCTGATTAGTTTAGGCGAGTCAACACATAGGACGGAAAGACCCTTTTATAGTTTTCTCAAGGGGAGTGTACCGTGTGTGCGGGGGCATATCTCTGTTCCTTTGTATGGTTGTTTAACAATTTGTGAAATGCTTGTAGTATGATAATCTAGATAGTGGGGATATGTTACAGAAAGTGTTGTGCCTGGCCTCACATGTACATGATTTGGTTTATCATTAAGTGCTCTCTTTCCCACTAAATTTCACATCTGCCATCTGAAAAAAACAAATCCACATTTACCTGATTTCAAGTTCTTATAGACCTTATGGTAAAGTATTTAAGTAATTTTAGTCGGCTCAAAAGGCTCCAAGCTTCTTTGTCTATCATTTCCTGTTCAAAACTGACAACGGAACTTTGTGAAGCCTTTCAGTTTGTCTTCGTTTCAATTACTTTACCATTCGGTCTTGATGCCTGAACTATGTGAACATTGTTAGCTTAGTAAAATGGTATGAACTTGTGTGGCATACACATAGCAGGTTGAAAAACTACCATTGTATTTGCATATACTGCTTGTGGCACAATTTTTTGAAAACATGTTGGTGGTCATTGGTCAACAAAAGTTTTCAGCATTGGGCACGGTGTTAATATTCTTGAATTTATCGTGCTTCTAGAGTTATAGATTTCCGAATAATTAGATGGTCAGCTACGCAATAAAATATTCCCATATTATTGAAATCTTCTGTTCTGCAAATAGTCCTTCAGCAAACGGCGCTTACACTTAATATGGGATACTCCAAATCCATAAGAGTAGGATATATCTGGTATTTTCTCCATACAGAGTCGGTAGCGACTTGATTTATATTTTCCGCTACTTGTCAATATGATGGCCCGTTGTAAATAAACGAGGCCTGGCCATCACTTATACTTGGGAACTACTTTTCAGTGATAGCTGTATTGACTAAGGTACTATTTTTTCTTTCTTAAAGACTGATTTCTTCAGTGGTGTGTGTTTTACTTTACAGTTTTGATAAGATTCCATTGCCAACACACTTTTTTTCTTGACAGGGAACTACGGCGGGCTTATGCCTACTGAACTATATTCGAAACTATCAGAGTGTATAGCAGATTAGAGCAGATTACAGCCGCCTTAAAGGTAAAATGATCTAACCATTTTTTTTCCACAATACACAGGTAGTACATAGTAATAGCCCTCTTAATAATTCCTATATAAAAGTATGATCTAAACATTTTGTTGAGTTGTTTTTGCACCAGATTGTTGGCCATTAACGGTTATCCATGGCACTAAAACTACTTGATCTCAATACATTCACCTCACAACACTTGTTGGCGAAAACATGTGCTATAGCACCAAAGAAGTTGAGGTCAAATTAATGAGGTGATAGCTAAACTCCTTAAACTGGATATATTTGTGTTTTGTTTGCTTCAAGTATATAGACATATATTCCTTGATCAAAACTCATTGACACTGCTACCACTAATTTTCTTTAGGTCATCGACTTGAAGATTGATAAATATGGTTCTATTATTATGCAGGAGTTGTGTGATCTGAGGAGAAACTATTCTCATGCAAATCGGATAATTGTTGTAGGAATTAAAAGGCACATGATTGTACTGTTGTTCTGGGATTTCGTTTCTCACATTCCTCGACCCTAATGTCAACATGAGATGTGAGTTCAACGGATAAAGGAAATCACATTACTAATAGAATGGTAGGTAGAATCACGGTGATTCATACAAAAATTCACTTAATTTATCATATAACGAATCATATAATTTATCAGCTGCCTCAACGGCTCACACTTTTGCAAGTCTTCATATTTTAGAAAATACGAGTGAATTTGATAATTGGATCAAATGCAGTTATATGTCTTGTACTTGCTTTGGTTGAATCTGAAATTTTGTTAGAAACATAACGAACCACTTAGATATATAAAGCATTAATCCATGGAGAACTGAGAGATGTTGTGTTTTTACAGTTCTTACGCTGTTGATTGAATTTTCTTATCCCACATTTTTTTTCAGATGCCGCAGCAAAGAAAATGCTCTCAACCTTGGACGATCCATTCACTCGATTCTTGAAACCATTACCTTTTCTGAAGCAAGACTAGCTAGCACCCAAGGTGCCCTGGCAGGTGTAGGTTTATCCATTGGCTACCCGTTGGAGCATCACTTGCGGTGCTCTTTGTAATGTCACTTGGTGGGTTTTGTAGAAATGACTGTCTAGAGACGTTTTATCTGTTGGAAATATGCCCTAGAGGCAATAATAAAAGTGTTATTATTATATTTCTTTGTTCATGATAATAGTCTTTTATTCATGCTATAACTGTATTATCCAGAAATCGTAATACACGTGTGAATACATAGACCACAATATGTCCCTAGTGAGCCTCTAGTTGACTAGCTCGTTGTGATCAACAGATAGTCATGGTTTCCTGGCTATGGACATTGGATGTCGTTGATAACGGGATCACATCATTAGGAGAATGATGTGATGGACAAGACCCAATCCTAAGCATAGCACAAAGGTCGGTTAGTTCGTTTGCTAGAGCTTTTCCAATGTCAAGTATCTCTTCCTTAGACCATGAGATCGTGTAACTCCCGGATACCGTAGGAGTGCTTTGGGTGTACCAAACGTCACAACGTAACTGGGTGACTATAAAGGTGCATTACAGGTATCTCCGAAAGTGTCTGTTGGGTTGACACGGATCGAGACTGGGATTTGTCACTCCGTGTTACGGAGAGGTATCACTGGGCCCACTCGGTAGTGCATCATCATAATGAGCTCAAGGTGGTCAAGTGTCTGGTCACGGGATAATGCATTACGGTACGAGTAAAGTGACTTGCCGGTAACGAGACTGAACGAGGTATTGGGATACCGACGATCGAGTCTCGGGCAAGTAACATACCGTCTGATAAAGGGAATAGTATACGGGGTTGCTTGAACCCTTGACATCGTGGTTCATCCGATGACAACATCGAGGAGCATGTGGGAGCCAATATGGGTATCCAGATCCCGCTGTTGGTTATTGACCTGAGAGCATCTCGGTCATGTCTGCATGTCTCCCGAACCCGTAGGGTCTACACACTTAAGGTTCGGTGACGCTAGGGTTATTAGGAAGACTTGTATGTGATTACCGAATGTTGTTCGGAGTCCCGGATGAGATCCCGGACGTCACGAGGAGTTCCGGAATGGTCCGGAGGTAAAGATTTATATATGGACAGTTGTTAAACGGACTCCGAAAAGTTTCGGGGGCATACCGGTATTGTACCGGGGCCACCGGAAGGGTTCCGGGGGTCCACCGGGAGGGGCCACCCCTCCCGGGGGGGGCACATGGGCTGTGTGGGAGAGGGAGCCAGCCCCTGGTGGGCTGGGCGCGCCTCCCCACCTAGGCCCATGCGGCTAAGGCATGGGAGGGGGAAACCCTAAAGGGGGCGCCCCCCTAGCTTGGGGGGCAAGCCTCCCCTCTTTCCCCTCTCCCTTTGGCCGCCGCCCCCCCTCTAGGGTTTCCCCTAGAGGGCCGGCCCCCCTTGCCCCTTCCCCTATGAATAGAGGGGTGAGGGGAGGGCAGCGACACAACAAGCCAAGGCGCAGCCCCTCCCCTCCCCAACACCTCTCCTCCTCCGTACGTGCTTGGCGAAGCCCTGTCGGAGTACTGCTGCACCAACAACACCACGCCGTCGTGCTGCCGTTGGAGCTGTCTTCCTCAACCTCTCCTTCCTCCTTGTTGGATCAAGACGGAGGAGACGTCGCCCGTACCGTACGTGTGTTGAACGCGGAGGTGCTGTCCGTTCAGCACTTGGTCATCGGTGATCCGAATCACGTCGAGTACGACTCCATTATCACCATCCCCTTGAACGCTTCCGCACACGATCTACAAGTGGTATGTAGATGCAAACTCACTCCCTTGACTCGTTGCTTAGATGAACTCATAGATGGATCTTGGTGAAACCGTAGGAAAAATTTTAATTTTCTGCAACGTTCCCCAACATTATCTTGATAATTGACAACATAAGAGTGCAAAATATTTGACAGCAGATCGCTTATGGTAAGACCTAGCTATTATCAATAATTTTAGTCCATTAAATGCGGTCTTAGTGAAAGGGTGTTCCTTTATCATGGTTGAAGGTTGCATGACTTCTGCTAGGTGTTTTGATACTTTTCAGTCTCTACTTGAATGTTGCGTACCTAATTTTTTAGTGGCCAACAATCTTGCACTGATTCTTGCTAGGGGTCATCAAGGAAACTCAATAGATGGCTATTTCAGTGGAGATTATACCAGAGATGTTGTTTTGAAGTAAGCTCCTTCACACCATTCTTTTGTAGTTCTTTCAGAAGTAATGTTTCATTCTTTTACTTGAGACTAGAGTGGTTGATGCTCATTCATCTTAATTTAATACAGAGTATATGCCAGGAGAGAAAGATATACTTGAAACCCGATGAGGTCAATGATGTGGAGATTTTACCAGAGATGTTGTTTTCAAGTAAGATTTTGTGTGGGATTATACCGATCGCACCAGCACGCCACATTGTTGCTCCATGGCAAAGGCAGCGAGGTAATTTTTCTTTTCGCACTGATGTAATTTTCCTTTTCTTTTAGCCCACTCCTAGGTATCTTCCGTTCATATTCTAATAACGCATGGTGAGCGGCTGTTTCGACGGCGACTGGCTGGCTGCTGCTGGCTTGTACGTGTGGAAGGCAGTTGTTCACGGCAGACCAGTGAGCGGCGGCGGGTGGGCGCGACCACATGGTGGTTGGAAAGTAGGCTTCGCGGCCTTTAGCCTCGGCCACCATCGTACCACGATCTCGGCCCACCCGGAAAGTCGGATGAAGAGGTGGTGGATGGTGAGGACCAATCATTATAGCTGCTGCTCCATTACTTCCGCTCCTCGAAAAGCTCCCTGAGCCCGACCAACAATGGGATCTTCCTCTGAGGTTCACGCTACTCCTTGTCTAGACTGAACCCGGAGAGGAGAACAAGCCTCCAAGCACGTGCTCGTCAACTCCATGCCGGCCGCTCCAAGCGCCCCCGCTTCGTGTCTTCGAGGCAGGCGCTGAGATAGCCTTTGCAGCGAGTTGTGGTGACTCTGCGGCGAGATATGATTCAGAATCCTTTTCCGTGGTGAGATAACCCTGCCACCACTCATATGCCATTGCATATAAGTGAATCTGTTTTATAGAAATCAATCTTGCACATTGGTTAGCTCCATAATTTCTTTTATTCCGTAGCAGACTGAGTTGCTCACAGCCTATTTGCTGGAACGCCAACGAGGAGTCATTTTTCCATCTCCACAAATATTCTTGGTCTCTTCAAATTAATTGCTTATTAATCCAACTACCATTTTTCAAGATTAGTTCGTTTAAATAATATTTATTTTTGTACCAGTGTTGATCAAGTAGGTTATTATTGTGAGGAATCAGCAGTAGGATGCACATGTATTTGTTTCTTGCCACTGGTTGCAAAAGCCTAAAAATGATATGTTTTATTCACCTCTTAACAGTAATACGAGTATTTTTTTTATTTCCTACTCCCTTTTAGTGATTACTGATTAGTCACTCTTAAAGGTGAATGCATGTGTATAATAGGTGTGTCATCTGTCATGGCTTACGTGAGACCGGTTCCACCGACTAACATGCACTAGTTGCATAAGGTGGCTGGCGGGTGTCTGTCTCTCCCACTTTAGTTGAAGTGGATTCGATGAAAAGGGTCCTTATGAAGGGTAAATAGAAGTTGACAAGATCACGTTGTGGTTATTCGTAGGTAAGAAAACGTTCTTGCTAGAACCCAATTGCAGCCACGTAAAAGATGCAACAACAATTAGAGGACGTCTAACTTGTTTTTGCAGCAATTGTCATGTGATGTGATATGGCCAGAAGTTGTGATGAATGATGAATGATATATTGTGATGTATGAGATCATGTTCTTGTAATAGGAATCACGACTTGCATGTCGATGAGTATGACAACCGGCAGGAGCCATAGGAGTTGTCTTTATTTTTGTATGACCTGCGTGTCATTGAAGAACGCCATGTAAACTACTTTACTTTATTGCTAAACGCCTTAGTCATAGAAGTAGAAGTAGTCGTTGGCGTGACAACTTCATGAAGACACGATGATGGAGATCATGATGATGGAGATCATGGTGTCATGCCGGTGACAAGATGATCATGGAGCCCCGAAGATGAAGATCAAAGGAGCTATATGATATTGGCCATATCATGTCACTACTTTATATGATTGCATGTGATGTTTATTATGTTTTATGCATCTTGTTTACTTAGAACGACGGTAGTAAATAAGATGATCCCTTACAACAATTTCAAGAAGTGTTCTCCCCTAACTGTGCACCGTTGCTAAAGTTCGTCGTTTCGAAGCACCACGTGATGATCGGGTGTGATAGATCCTTACGTTCACATACAACGGGTGTAAGACAGTTTTACACATGCAAAACACTTAGGGTTAACTTGACAAGCCTAGCATGTACAGACATGGCCTCGGAACACGGAGACCGAAAGGTCGAACACGAGTCGTATGGAAGATACGATCAACATGAGAACGTTCACCGACGATGACTAGTCCGTCTCACGTGATGATCGGACACGGCCTAGTCGACTCGGATCGTGTAACACTTAGATGACTAGAGGGATGTCAAATCTGAGTGGGAGTTCATTCAATAATTTGATTAGATGAACTTAATTATCATGAACTTAGTCTAAAACCTTTTGCAAATATGTCTTGTAGATCAAATGGCCAACGCTCATGTCAACTTGAACTTCAACGCGTTCCTAGAGAAAACCAAGCTGAAAGATGATGGCAGCAACTATACAGACTGGGTCCGGAACCTGAGGATCATCCTCATAGCTGCCAGGAAACAATATGTCCTAGAAGGACCGCTAGGTGACGCTCCCGTCCTAGAGAACCAAGACATTATGAATGCTTGGCAGTCTCGTGCTGATGATTACTCCCTCGTTCAGTGCGGCATGCTTTACAGCTTAAAACCGAGGCTCCAAAAGCGTTCTGAGCATCACGGAGCATATGAGATGTTCGAGGAGCTGAAACTAGTTTTCCAAGCTCACGCCCGAGTCGAGAGATATGACATCTCCGACAAGTTCTATAGTTGTAAGATGGAGGAAAATAGTTCTGTCAGTGAGCACATACTCAAGATGTCTGGGTTGCACAACCGTATGACCCAGCTGAATATTAACCTCCCTGATGAGGCAGTCATTGACAGAATCCTTCAGTCGCTCCCACCAAGCTACAAGAGCTTTGTGATGAACTACAATATGCAGGGGATGGTAAAGACCATTCCTGAAGTATTTTCTATGCTGAAGTCAGCAGAGGTTGAAATCAAGAAAGAACATCAAGTGTTGATGGTCAATAAGACCACTAAGTTCAAGAAGGGCAAGGGTAAGAAGAACTTCAAGAAGGACGGCAAGGAGGTTGCCGCGCCCGGTAAGCCAGTTGCCGGGAAGAAGTCAAAGAATGGACCCAAGCATGAGACTGAGTGCTTTTATTGCAAGGGGAAGGGTCACTGGAAGCGGAACTGCCCCAAATACTTAGCGGATAAGAAGGCCGGCAACACTAAAGGTATATTTGATATACATGTAATTGATGTGTACCTTACCAGTACTCGTAGTAACTCCTGGGTATTTGATACCGGTGCCGTTGCTCATATTTGTAACTCACAGCAGGAGCTGCGAAATAAGCGGAGACTGGCGAAGGACGAGGTGACGATGCGCGTCGGAAACGGTTCCAAGGTCGATGTGATCGCAGTCGGCACGCTACCTCTACATTTACCTACGGGATTAGTTATAAACCTTAATAATTGTTATTTTGTGCCAAGTTTGAGAATGAACATTGTATCTGGATCTCGTTTAATACGAGATGGCTACTCATTTAAATCCGAGAATAATGGTTGTTCTATTTATATGAGAGATATGTTTTATGGTCATGCCCCTATGGTCAATGGTTTATTCATAATGAATCTCGAGCGTAATGTTACACAAATTCATAGTGTGAATACCAAAAGATGTAAAGTTGATAACGATAGTCCCACATACTTGTGGCACTGCCGCCTTGGTCACATTGGTGTCAAGCGCATGAAGAAACTCCATGCTGATGGACTTTTGGAGTCTCTCGATTATGAATCGTTTGACACATGCGAACCATGCCTCATGGGCAAGATGACCAAGACTCCGTTCTCCGGAACAATGGAGCGAGCAACCAACTTGTTGGAAATCATACATACCGATGTGTGCGGTCCAATGAGCGTTGAGGCTCGCGGAGGATATCGTTATGTTCTCACTCTCACTGATGACTTGAGTAGATATGGGTATGTCTACTTAATGAAACACAAGTCTGAGACCTTTGAAAAGTTCAAGGAATTTCAGAATGAGGTAGAGAATCAACGTGACCGAAAGATAAAATTCCTACGATCAGATCGTGGAGGAGAATACTTAAGTCACGAATTTGGTACACACTTAAGGAAATGTGGAATCGTTTCACAACTAACGCCGCCTGGAACACCTCAGCGTAACGATGTGTCCGAACGTCGTAATCGCACTCTATTAGATATGGTGCGGTCTATGATGTCTCTTACCGATTTACCACTATCATTTTGGGGATACGCTCTAGAGACAGTTACATTCACTTTAAATAGGGCACCGTCTAAATCCGTTGAGACGACACCGTATGAATTATGGTTTGGGAAGAAACCTAAGCTGTCGTTTCTAAAAGTTTGGGGATGCGATGCTTATGACAAGAAACTTCAACCTGAAAAGCTCGAACCCAAGTCGGAAAAATGCGTCTTCATAGGATACCCTAAGGAAACCATTGGGTATACCTTCTACTTAAGATCCGAGGGCAAGATCTTTGTTGCCAAGAACGGATCCTTTCTGGAAAAAGAGTTTCTCTCGAAAGAAGTAAGTGGGAGGAAAGTAGAACTCGATGAAGTACTACCTCTTGAACGGGAAAGTAGTGCAGCCCAGGAAAATGTTCCTGTGATGCCTACGCCAACTGAAGAGAAAAATAATGATGATCAAGGTACTTCGGATCAAGTTGCTACTGAACTTCGTAGGTCCACAAGGACACGTTCCGCACCAGAGTGGTACGGCAACCCTGTCCTGGAAATCATGTTGTTAGACAACGGTGAACCTTCGAACTATGAAGAAGCGATGGCGGGCCCAGATTCCAACAAATGGCTTGGAGCCATGAAATCCGAGATAGAATCCATGTATGAAAACAAAGTATGGACTTTGACTGACTTGCCCGATGAACGGCGAGCGATAGAAAACAAATGGATCTTTAAGAAGAAGACGGACGCGGATGGTAATGTCACCTTCTATAAAGCTCGACTTGTCGCTAAGGGTTATCGGCAAGTTCAAGGGATTGACTACGATGAGACTTTCTCTCCCGTAGCGAAGCTTAAGTCCGTCCGAATCATGTTATCAATTGCCGCATACTATGATTATGAGATATGGCAGATGGACGTCAAAACAGCATTCCTTAACGGTTATCTTAAGGAAGAGCTGTATATGATGCAGCCAGAAGGTTTCGTCGATCCTAAGAACGCTAACAAAGTATGCAAGCTCCAGCGATCCATTTATGGGCTGGTGCAAGCATCTCGGAGTTGGAACATTCGCTTTGATGAGATGATCAAAGCGTTTGGGTTTATGCAGACTTATGGAGAAGCCTGCGTTTACAAGAAAGTGAGTGGGAGCTCTGTAGCATTTCTCATATTATATGTAGATGACATACTTTTGATGGGAAATGATATAGAATTCTTGGACAGCATTAAGGCCTACTTGAATAAGTGTTTTTCAATGAAGGACCTTGGAGAAGCTGCTTATATATTAGGCATCAAGATCTATAGAAATAGATCGAGACGCCTCATAGGTCTTTCACAAAGCACATACCTTGATAAAATTTTGAAGAAGTTCAAAATGGATCAGTCCAAGAAGGGGTTCTTGCCTGTATTGCAAGGTGTGAGATTGAGCTCGGCTCAATGCCCGACCACGGCAAAAGATATAGAAGAGATGAGTGTCATCCCCTATGCTTCAGCCATAGGATCTATTATGTATGCCATGCTGTGTACCAGACCTGATGTAAACCTTGCCGTAAGTTTGGTAGGAAGGTACCAAAGTAATCCCGGCAAGGAACACTGGACAGCGGTCAAGAACATCCTGAAGTACCTGAAAAGGACAAAGGACATGTTTCTCGTTTATGGAGGTGACGAAGAGCTCGTCGTAAAGGGTTACATCGACGCTAGCTTGACACAGATCTGGATGACTCTAAGTCACAAACCGGATACGTGTATATGTTGAATGGTGGAGCAGTAAGCTGGTGCAGCTGCAAGCAGAGCGTCGTGGCGGGATCTACATGTGAAGCGGAGTACATGGCAGCCTCGGAGGCAGCGCATGAAGCTATTTGGGTGAAGGAGTTCATCACCGACCTAGGAGTCATACCCAATGCGTCGGGGCCGATCAAACTTTTCTGTGACAATACTGGAGCTATTGCCCTTGCGAAGGAGCCCAGATTTCACAAGAAGACCAGGCACATCAAGCGTCGTTTCAACTCCATCCGTGAGAATGTTCAA